>NC_066572.1:5302909-5434636 GCF_024679095.1 Eriocheir sinensis
CTGAAAGGCTATGAATCGTTCGAGTATGATCAGTCTATGCTATTTGATATACAAATTGTTTTTTCGCGTGCTTATATGATAGATTATCGATGCAAATCGGCATGTTTGCGGTTCATATAAAAGATTTGAGGGTTTTTTGTACACAAACATTCAAATATATCACTGAAAATAGAAAGTTCATTTTCACGCAATCACGAACTGATAATGCGCAGGTGCCACGTCCACGTTCACGACTGAACAGACGGGATGAAACGGACTATAGTAGTAGTGGTAGTAGTAGTAGTAGTTGTTGTTGTTGATGTTGCAGTTGTTGCTGTTGTTGTACTTGTAATAGTGGTAGCAGTAGTAGTAGTAGTAGTAATAGTAGGATTATTACTATTATCATTATTATTATTAGTTGTGGGCATTTCCAGGGGTAGTTTTATGACCCTGGTGGTAGTTTGAGCCTTCTTCTGTACCATGAATCTAAAATACCACTCATCAGAACCCGACTGATCTCCTTTTCTGCCTTTAGACATAGTTGACCTGAGAGCTGAAAGGGTCTAATAACAATACCGACCTCAACCTTGCCGCGAACCTCTCTCCCCGCCACACCGAAGTGATCTCCATTACCGAAAGGTAATAAGTCGAAAGGTAAAACTATCCTTCAATTCTTCTGGATTTTTCTCTTCCATCACGATCCTAAACCTGGTAGCAGCGACGCGCCAAATTTATGGCTTTACCGTGTAGCAGCGACGGGCCAAATTTGTGGCTTTACCGTGTAGCAGCGACGGGCCAAATTTGTGGCTTTACCGTGTAGCAGCGACGGGCCAAATTTGTGGCTTTACCGTGTAGCAGCGACGGGCCAAATTTGTGGCTTTACCGTGTAGCAGCGACGGGCCAAATTTGTGCCATGATATAAACCCCCAATAATAGATGATGCATAAACCGATCACAACTGCGTTGATATATATAATGAAATGGTGTGCGTGAGTGATGATTTTTTCTCACTATTCTCGCTTAGAGGGGCCTTTAAGAAACATGATCCCCGCAGGTACCAGGTTAAAAAAACTCCAATTAGTTTCAGGGTTAGTTTCCTTCCTGCTAGTTTCAACATATCACTGCTGACACCCGATGGACCTGGTGCCTTTGATGGTCTTATCCTCTTCGCTACTCTTTCTACCTCTTTCACTTCTGCGTTGAGTCTTATCAGCCAACTGGAGGTAAATGATTATTTGAAAAGGAGAGGAGAATGAATTATGCTTAGCAGAAATTAAATTAAACAAAGATATACAAGTATCAAAAGTCTCTGATATCATTTGACCTTCTACCAGTTCAGTCTCCTCCAGTTCACTGTCACTTTCTACATTCCTTAATCATGCAAAATATTCTCTACATCGTTCTCTCGCTGCCCTCTCCACTACTACTTGGTCACTCCATTTTCGTCCTTTATGTAGCCTACTCTGCTCCTTGTCTGATTCCGTTTCTCATTCTGATTTCTTTGCTATTCCCACTTCCCTCTTACCTTCCTACGTCTTTTCTCTATATACTTGTCTATCCAGCTCACTGCAGTTTTCGGCTGAGGGCCTAGGTCGATTGCTTACCATGGCTAATGGCCCCCACCCACCCGGGTTGGATTTGTGAAGTGGCAGCGCGTATTTACTTGTCGGTGGTCCATGCACACAAGCTCCGAGAACCTCCAGAAATACAGCCTGCGATCGAAGGGTCTCAGTTACCAGTGGTGCCATGAGGAGGCACTCTGAAGGTCTTGACAAGGAAAAGGCTGTGTACCAGTAGGGGTGGGCAAGAACCGGTTCCGGAACCGGTTCCGGCGGTTCCGCGTCTCAGCCACTGGAATCGGTTCCCAAGTCTTGGAACCGGTGCCGAGCAAAGAGTTTTCTGCTCTGTCTGAGAAGTGTGATGAGGATTGAGAACTGAATGGAAGCGATTATTTTCGGGAGGTATCTGGCATTGTTTTGAGAGGCTGCGTATGCCGCTCCTGGCTGGGTGTGTAGGCTATATATATATATATATATATATATATATATATATATATATATATATATATATATATATATATATATATATATATAATTTTTTTGAGTTGATGCCTGTCTGTTAAAGGAAACATTTGCCTATTTTTTTCCAAATCCTTTTACAATTTAGTCATTAAAAACAAAGATCACTTAGTGGTTTGCAGTTGTTCCTGTATATCAAAAAAAATGTCAACACTTGAATGGGAAAATGGGGAGCATAAGTCAAGAATAAAGGAAGATTGGAAAAGGCAGCCCCCGAGTGGTGAAAAATAGGGCTACCCTGGTGGGACAGGGCGAGGCTGGAGGCGGCGCGGGACCGCTTACGGGCGCCGGGGGAGGCAGGCAAGGAGTACAGAGAAGCTGACCCCGGTTCCAAGGCCACGGAACCGTTCGGGCGGTTCCCGCAGCCTCCGCGCGCAAGGCTCCAGCGGACGTGAGGGTGCGTGTAGGGAGAATTGTATTTGAGCGTGGGAACCGGTTCCGGAACCGGTTCCCACGGTTCCGAGAGCCTTCAGAACCGGAACCGCCGGATCCGAAAATAACGGTTCCTGCCCAGCCCTATGTACCAGTGGGAGGGACATCCTCACTCCGCCTTTTTTTCACTGCTGCTGTCCGGCGGCTGCAACTAAAGGAAGGTGTGGCAAGCAATCTCTTACCTGAATACGGCACTAAACACCTTTCCTATCCATGCCTTCTCCCCATCCAACCCACATCCGGTGCTGGTCTGCCTGCTAGCCATAGGGCAGGGAGACAGGACCCCTGGGAGGATAAATACCCTGGCTACCCAAAGAGGAAGGAGAGAAAAAGAGAAAACAACTTCTGGAAGTTGAGGAGGCTGCACTCACCCTGTAGGCCTGCCCTTTCCATGCAAAAAACAAACAAAGTGGCAGACAAACGAAAATCATGACATAGTTCACTGGAATATATCTATCTTCTTTTCGAAAGTCACTAATACTTGTACGCTCATCATTTCCATCAAGCCCGCAAACATTTCCACCTTTTCCAACATCACATTTTTCACCACCACCATCACACCTCTCAAACTCCCATTTCTATCTCTTCTCCATATTCTAAATGCATATTTCCCACAAAACCTGTATGTCTTTGTTTAATTCAGTTTCCACTAAGCATAATTCATCCTCCTCTCCTTTTCAAATAATCATTTACCTCCAGTTAGCTGATAAGACTCAACGCAGATTTGAATATGGTATTTTCAACTCATTCCCTATTCTGACTTTCCTTTGTGTGTGTGTGTGTGTGTGTGTGTGTGTGTGTGTGTGTGTGTGTGTGTGTGTGTGTGTGTGTGTGTGTGTGTATTTGAGTTTTATTCTTGGCACCTTCCAGAATATGGCACGAAGCCTGCACAATGTTACGGACCGCGGATTCAGATAAATATTCTGATCAACACTTCTCAGCATGGGTTCATCAAAGGTAAATCATGACCTGCTAATCTTTTCTCACTGTACAAAACGGCAAACGAAGTAGCAGATAGGCAAAAATAATGATGCCTTGATCCCAGAACACCATTCATCTAGACGCCTCACCAAAGGCTTTCAAATTAACCAAGTCATTGGACGGGGATGGTGGATGTGTGGCTTGGTGACATGGTGTGGCTACGGAGGTGAAAGTGGTGTGGCTTGGTGACGTGGTGTGGCTTGGTGACATGGTGTGGCTGCGGAGGTAAAAGTGGTGTGGCTTGGTGACGTGGTGTGGCTTGGTGACATGGTGTGGCTTGGTGACATGGTGTGGCTGCGGAGGTAAAAGTGGTGTGGCTTGGTGACGTGGTGTGGCTTGGTGACATGGTGTGGCTGCGGAGGTAAAAGTGGTGTGGCTTGGTGACGTGGTGTGGCTTGGTGACATGGTGTGGCTGCGGAGGTGAAAGTGGTGTGGCTTGGTGACGTGGTGTGGCTTGGTGACGTGGTGTGGCTTGGTGACATGGTGTGGCTTGGTGACGTGGTGTGGCTTGGTGACGTGGTGTGGCTTGGTGACGTGGTGTGGCTTGGTGACGTGGTGTGGCTTGGTGACATGGTGTGGCTGCGGAGGTGAAAGTGGTGTGGCTTGGTGACGTGGTGTGGCTTGGTGAGAATGCAGTTATTTTTATTATTATTATTATTATTATTATTATTATTATTATTATTATTATTATTATTATTATTATTATTATTATTATTATTATTATTATTATTATTATTATATGAGATAAATTTGGCAGAGAGGAAGGAGTGCGGACTCTATTAGCCGCCGTTCAGCTGCCCCCAAACACCTGAGACGCCTAGAAAGATAAATTAAAGTCAAATAGTCTGTATTTTTAAACGCGGCGTCGCCTCACTTCGCCTGTTTGAAGAGCCTCTGTTAGAAGTTGCTGGGATTTTCATGGACTGTTTTGTGATCCTAGTGATAGTTATACACGAGTTGTGCTTCTTGAAAGGGAAAATCACCAATGAAAACCTGATTAATCTTCTCCGTAGCCTTGGGAAATAGGCGTAGTGTGAGCCCGATGCCTCCAAGACTATGGACCAAAGGAATGAAAAAAGTTTGGAAAGTTTCGTTTAGTCGGCGCAACATCTGTGGTCATATGCCGGAGAGAGACAGATGGGGAAGGAATTAAAGGACAAGGGAACAGACCCCAGGAGACGGGACACAACCCCCGATTAATACCTGGTACCCATTCACTGCTGGGTGGACAGGGGCGTAGGGTATCGGAAAAGCCGCCCAAATTTTTTCCACTCCGCCCGGGAATCGAACCCGGGTTCTCTTGGTTGTGAGTCGAACGTGCTAACCACTGCACCACGAAGCCCCCTGACCAGCCAACCAAAGTAATGAGGGACGTGGAAGGAGGACGAGACAGCACAGAAGATGACAGAAGTGGCGGGACAGAGAGGTAGGGAAACAAATATCCCAGAATACAAGGAAGGAAAGATATAAGAAAAAGGGTTCAGTAAACAGTAGGACGTATCAAGTATGCCATATTGTGCAGCCTTGGAGCCACCGTCGTGTACGCCCGGCTTATTGGACTGCAGCCGTAAGCCCGTGTCCAGGGTTGCCAGGTCCCGCAGTATTTTATTGGCATCTCAACTCATGATCTTTGGCATTTTTTGGCAAAACATTTTCGAAAAATGGCAGGTTCTATGGCATTTATTGAAGGAAGATAGAAAATTTTTCAAAATGTGAAAAAAAAATCAAATCCTTTAATAATTGCAAACTACATTTTTTGGGGAAGCGTTATTTTGGGCTGAAATTTATTGAACACACCCACTCGCCCTCTCTCTCTCTCTCTCTCTGGAACACAATGTTTATAAGACACTAAAATAATATGTTTATGAGCTAATAAAATGGTAAGATTTCCACACAGGCACATCGAGAAAATAAATACACATGATGATGAATTAATTAGAAAACAAATAAAGAAGAGTCCGCAAATAGGACCTCACAAGTCCAGCTCAATTGTCGTAAATTACAACTGAAGGTAAACTACAACAATAGAAAAAACTGAACGAGACGCCGCGACGGAACGACTCACCCGGAAGTGCGCCGCGCTTCGGCTCCAGAGGACTATAAAATAGTAATAGTAATAGTAATGGTGAAATAGTAAAAATAGTACTCTGCGTTCAGTTGAAGCTTGCACCTGGAGCCTAGCGAAGGTTTGTAAGCTGCTCTGTAATTGGCTGCCGCTCCTCTCACTCACTTATCACTGACACTCTTTGATGCGACACACCTCTGTATTTTTTGTTCTAACTCATCTCATTTGCAAGATCAGTCGTTTTGGTTGGTACCATTATACTCAGCAATGATTGTGGATCTCTAATATGTTTGTCAATTCTCTGTAAACCAAAAAATTAAAGAAATTACAGAGTGGCGAAGTGAAAGATGGACTCAAAATGTTTATACCCCATTTTATTCTTCGCTGATTATTTCATAGAACTGCTAAACTACAGTTCATGCAAATGGTGGCATCTGATGGAGAAAGTTATCCTGAACACGATGGTGTTGTCTTATTTTGGATAAAGTGGAAACGAAGGGAGTTCGGCAGCTTTTTATAACAAGATGTAGCCGTGTCTCGGCAGCAGGGCGTACGGCGTAACTGCCGCGGCGACGGGGTGACGGGTGAGGCAGCGTCAGGGAGACTTTGGTTCAGCGCATAAATCTTGTCATTAAATGGTGTATATCTTCCTTATTTTCCATTTTAATATAACTCTGATAGTGTCATCGTCTTCAAGAAACATTTTTCTATCACATGACACGGTTTATATTAACATAAGCTTTTTAATTCCATGACATAACTAACACAGAATGAAAAGTGATATAAACATTAACAACCCAGTATTTCACTTTTACTCGCATTATCTCGTATGTTTTTAGTCAAATGCAGATGTCTTTCATAATGAACCTAACCATCTATCATTCTACTGTTCAGTGGTGAAAGTAACAAATACATACTATGCGAAATAAATTAACTACTGAGTATACAAGTAAAACTTTTAGTGTGGCAAGTCCAGCGTTCTTGGCTAGGCGAGAGGCAGCCTGCCTCATGCCGCTATCCAATCAGCGACCAGCTTCACATGCTATCATCAGTGAAGATTCAAAATACTCTTGCATCACATTCTGCAACATTTCATGCTATTTCAAATGTTACCTATGTGATCTACATACAATATTTATTTATTTTTTCAAAATATACTTTATTTTCACTTAAAGAGCCGGATATCTTTTTGTCACTCCAGAAAGTTTGGTGACAGATGAGAACCACAGTACCAAAAACAGCGTTGGGTTTTGACAGCCGCCTTGAAGCATGGGTTAAGAGAAGGAGGGACAGCCCTGCTCCACCTCCACCCCAACACACACACACCAACACACACACACAGCATTCTTCTGTTTTTGTATTATTATTATTATTATCATTATTATTATTATTATTATTATTATTATTATTATTATTATTATTATCTTTACTATTATTATTATTATCGTTGTAATTATTACTGAGTATACCCAGCCAGTACTCGAACCACAGGTGTGGCGCACGCTTTTCACCTCGGTACTGTGAGGGTGACGGCTTGTGACACGTCTATGGTTCGAGTCCTGGCTGGGTATACTCAATAATAATAATAATAATAATAATAAATACAATAAAAGAGAAAAATGTTGTGTGTGTGTGTGTGTGTGTGTGGGGTGGGGGGGAGCAGGACTGTCCGTCCCTCTCTTAATCCCAGGGATCAATGCGTCTGTCAAAACCCGACGCTTTTTGGGGTTTTATTGCAATGCTGGTCTGTCACTGAACTCTCTGGAGTGACTGCCTGATATGAGATAAACTATAGATATTTGAAAGGCCATGTAGCTCAGTCACATATGATCTGACTTGATTGTTTGATACAAGCTTGTCTTTCGTGTGCCTGTATGGTTTATTATAAATGCAAACCAGCATGCTTGGGTCTTATGAAAGATGTGAGGATTTTTGTATGCACAAACATTTATATGCATATAGATCACAACAGTACTTCATCCAATCACAAACTAATAATGCATGTGTGCAACATCCATCAAAATTCACACTTTGTGGATAGACAGATGAAACCCACTACAGAACCCATTACCCAGGACACAAGGTCAGTGTGACACCTGGGTACCACAGTTTACCTTCCCCAGGTATCACCAGATGCCCATATATCAACCAGCCTGAAAGGAAGGATGAACAGCGGGTGAGCTCCACGCCGACTGCCTGGCCCAGGATTTGTAGCTAGGCAAGCTAACCACTGCACCACAGAGGCATACAGTCACCAAATATATACACTCCCTCATTTCATTTATTGCCTGTCCATCATCTTCACAGTCATTGTGTGCACCATGAAGGCAGAACAGGAGGTGCCCTGCATGGGTGGGCCAGTTCATCCCAACAAGTCCAGCAGGCAGCAGGTCTACCCTGCCCCTGCCTGGCAGCATCAGGCCCCAACCATTTGCAACAATACAAACTCTGTGATCATTGCTCCAATGTTTATTAGGGTAATATATCAAATAATGGTAAAAATGAATGATATACTAAGGATAAACATTTCACCATACATATAAAATGCATACTATATGAATTAAAATATAATACAGCACAATGTTCCTCGTCATCAGGCACAGCCGGCCGCTGACAGGAATGATCTTGCTGGATGTCTGGCAACTCTTTTTGCCATAGCCTGAACTTGAAGTTTCCCAGTGAGCTGTTTGACAGTATAATCGTTTCACACATGTAAATAACTTTCAACATGTTTTAATTAAAGGCAAGTGACATGACAAAGGACATGTGTCTCACTGGCATGTACACAGACAACTTGGAAAACACATTTGCTTGAGTTGCTAACACTGAGCCAATTCATGACAGATTGCTTTCCCTTTTTTTTTTTTTTTTTTTTGGTGCAGTCCATCCTGCCTCATGTTTTGAACATGTAAGACAATGACACCACCTTGTGGATGCACTAGGCTTTCCTTAGATTGCTTGGAGTCTGTTAAGGTTAAGGCATCAATGCACACCTCACACTGTGTAGGTTATCTTAGCACAAACAAGCCTGCAATACAACATGCAGCAATTTCACTGTAATTTTGACAGTTGGAAATTACTGGCAAAATCATTATCTCACATTGATAAACCTCAGTAACTTCATCTAAGACTTTTATTTTTTTTAACAAACATTTATGTACTGAACAGAAACAGTATTCCCACAACTGCTAGACAGTTACTATCTGTACAGACACTTCTGGCAACCAGCTGCCAGGGACAGCATCAATCACGTGCCGGACAAGAAGCTCACACTATGGAAGTAGAATACTGGCTTGCACAGACAAGATTGTCCTCCTGTAATCAGGTAACTCAACGACTGGGAAGGGGAGGGCAGGGAAGGGTTAGGTGAGGTGGTTATGTTTATCCGCTTTCTGCCAATCCCAACATCAGTACTCACAGTGGCCTCACTTTTCACTTTCCCTGTGAGGTGCTGCATCCATCTATTCTACCTCCATAGTATGTACAAAATCAATTTATCAAGCCACACAAAACTACCAAACATTTCAGAAATTCTGTGAAGTCCATTAGCCTAAGTTATCTTGAATGATTTCTGCACTAACAATTATGGAACTTGTCTTTGAGGAGCCTGCAATGTCCTGCCTTCAAGAACTTACTTTTTCTTCTTCAGGGATTACACTTTCCTGCCTTGAAGCATCACTCTTGTTTAAGGAATTAAGTGTATGGTCCTGCCTCCAAGAATCAGACAGCCATCAATAATTCACTTCTTTACATGGGTCATAATTTTCTACCTTCAATAATTCACTTCTTTACATGGGTCATAATTTTCTACCTTCGATAATTCACTTCTTTACATGGGTCATAATTTTCTACCTTCAATAATTCCTTCTTTACAGGGGTCATAATTTCCTGCCTCCAATAATTCACTTCTTTACATGGGTCATAATTTCCTGCCTCCAATAATTCCTTCTTTACAGGGGTCATAATTTCCTGCCTCCAATAATTCCTTCTTTACAGGGGTCATAATTTCCTGCCTCCAATAATTCCTTCTTTACAGGGGTCATAATTTCCTGCCTCCAATAATTCACTTCTTTACAGGGGTCATAATTTTCTACCTTCAATAATTCCTTCTTTACAGGGGTCATAATTTCCTGCCTTCAATAATTCCTTCTTTACAGGGGTCCTTATTTCCTGCCTTCAATAATTCCTCCTTTACAGGGGTCATTCTTTCCTGCCTCCAATAATTCACTTCTTTACAGGGGTCATAATTTTCTACCTTCAATAATTCCTTCTTTACAGGGGTCATAATTTTCTACCTTCAATAATTCCTTCTTTACAGGGGTCATAATTTCCTGCCTTCAATAATTCCTTCTTTACAGGGGTCATAATTTCCTGCCTCCAATAATTCACTTCTTTACAGGGGTCATAATTTTCTACCTTCAATAATTCCTTCTTTACAGGGGTCATAATTTCCTGCCTTCAATAATTCCTTCTTTACAGGGGTCATAATTTCCTGCCTTCAATAATTCCTTCTTTACAGGGGTCATAATTTCCTGCCTCCAATAATTCCTTCTTTACAGGGGTCATAATTTCCTGCCTTCAATAATTCCTTCTTTACAGGGGTCATAATTTCCTGCCTTCAATAATTCCTTCTTTACAGGGGTCATAATTTCCTGCCTTCAATAATTCCTTCTTTACAGGGGTCATAATTTCCTGCCTTCAATAATTCCTTCTTTACAGGGGTCATAATTTCCTGCCTTCAATAATTCCTTCTTTACAGGGGTCATAATTTTCTACCTTCAATAATTCCTTCTTTACATGGGTCATAATTTCCTGCCTTCAATGATTCCTTCTTTACAGGGGTCATAATTTCCTGCCTTCAATAATTCACTTCTTTACAGGGGTCATAATTTCCTGCCTTCAATAATTCCTTCTTTACAGGGGTCATAATTTCCTGCCTTCAATAATTCACTTCTTTACAGGGGTCATAATTTCCTGCCTTCAATAATTCACTTCTTTACAGGGGTCATAATTTCCTGCCTTCAATAATTCCTTCTTTACAGGGGTCATAATTTCCTGCCTTCAATAATTCACTTCTTTACAGGGGTCATAATTTCCTGCCTTCAATAATTCCTTCTTTACAGGGGTCATAATTTCCTGCCTTCAACAATCACTTCTTTACAGGGGTCATAATTTCCTGCCTTCAATAATCACTTCTTTACAGGGGTCATAATTTCCTGCCTTCAATAATTCCTTCTTTACAGGGGTCATAATTTCCTGCCTTCAACAATCACTTCTTTACAGGGGTCATAATTTCCTGCCTTCAACAATCACTTCTTTACAGGGGTCATAATTTCCTGCCTTCAACAATCACTTCTTTACAGGGGTCATAATTTCCTGCCTTCAACAATCACTTCTTTACAGGGGTCATAATTTCCTACCTTCAACAATCACTTCTTTACAGGGGTCATAATTTCCTACCTTCAACAATCACTTCTTTACAGGGGTCATAATTTCCTACCTTCAACAATCACTTCTTTACAGGGGTCATAATTTCCTGCCGTCAACGTTCCCTACGGTGGGGGTGATAACTGCCTGTCTCTAAGAATGTCACCGTTGTTCCTTGGGATGATTATAAATTCATGCCTTCAAAATATCATGCAATTTTGATCTGTGGGAAGAACATAACTTTCTGCCCTCAAGAATTCAGTCTTATTCTAGGATTCCATTGGCACGAATTCAGACTAAAGTATTTTTTGATCAATGGAGTTCATATCAACGGACTTTAACTGCAGCTAAATTTGGTTCTGTCAGCTTTTGCTTATTAGGTAAACAATATATCCAGAAGCAATGAAAATAGCAGCAACAGCCACCACTAGTCAGTCCACTGCAGGATAAAGGCCTTTCCCAGCATCTTCCACCTCTCTCTCTCTCTCTCTCTCTCTGAGGTTCACGTACCATCCTGCTCTAGCAAATGCTATAGTTTTATCTTTCCACCGGGTTCTCTGTCTCCTCTGACGCTACAAGATCTGGGTTGTCACTGTTACTTTTGTTATCTATCTGTTATCAGGTCTACACATGATGCCTTGCCCGAGCCCATTGGAATATCTTCAACCTCTGCCTCTTCCTAAAACACAATATCCTTCTCTCCACCCATCTTTGTGTGCATCTTAGCTGTCTCTCTGGACCTTTAGTAAGGCTCCAATAAGTTTCTGAGCCATACAATAGAACTGGCAGGATGCACGAGGATACACAGAGACAGCAGCACACACGTCACAGCTCCTGGGAAAGAGTAATTCGCTAACACCCACCCTCACTCTTGACTATCTAACCTTCATTCAAAGCTTATAATAGTGTTACCATCAACTGAATACCTGCTTAGTTTGTTCCACTCACCCACACCCTATTCATGAACCAGTTTTACCTTTTTTCTTCCTGAACCTGAATTAACCCTATCCATACCCGTTGCTGTTATAACATCTGCTTTCAATATGAGTGCTTTCTCTAATTTGCCCTTGCTAATCCCCTCGACACATTTAACCCATTGACTGCAAATTTCCTAACAGAAGACCTCACCGAGCTACAGGAATGGATCAAAAAGTGTCTGCTACAATTCAATGAAGAAACATGTAAAGTCCTGCACCTTGGGAGGGGATAGCCCACATACCCATACCACATGGGAAACACTCTGCTCTCCACCACAGAGGCAGAGAAAGACATGGGACTGTATGTTATCAGGCTACCAGTGAAAGCCAAAGTCGTTCCAATCACAGCAGATGGGTTAAATACTTCAATTGAACCACCTTGCAGACTGCCTTCCCAAACAATGCAATTAAACTTCTTATGTTTTTATTTCATAAGAATGAATGAGGCTTACTCTGAGAAGGGTGAATGAGGGTAGCAAGGGAGGAGGTCTCAGAGGTGAACCACCCTTGAAATGCATCAACATAGTGGATGTATATTAAAGTTGTTAGGTAAGGGACCAAGTGTGCTCTGGAGGAGTGATGGAACAGGGAAAGTTGAAGATGTCTCTGCCATGTAACCAGCGGCACAAGGAAGTCTGCCCACACAAAAATAGGAAGACTGATCACTTCAGACAACGCTGCTGCTATACTCCATGAGGAACTAAATGTCCTGTATGAGTGGCCCGACAAATGTACGATGCAGTTCAATATTGACAAATGCAACGTCCTTAGTGTGGGAAGAAATAACCCCCAGAGTAATTACACACTAAATAACTCGCCCCTTGACCACTCCAGCAGCAAGGGGGATTCGGGTGTGCGTGCAAGCTCTGACCTCAACACAAGAATGATTGTATTATCACTAGAAACAGCAGAAAGTCTTGGGGTTTATTTTGAGGTGTCAGCAACCAGAGCGCGTAAGTTATCCTCCAGTTGTATTTGTCTCTGGTTATGCCCCACCTAGATTATGCTGTTCAGTTCTGGCACCCCTATTACAGGAAGGATATAGCCCCTTGAAACAATAGAGGAGAATGACTAAAACAATCCAGGGACTTAGGAACTTAACGTACAGAAAAAGACTAAAGCAGTTTAACCCAGTAGCAGCGGGGATCATGTTTCTTAATGGTCCCTCTGAGCAAGAAAAATCAGAAAAAATCATCACTCACACAGACCATTGCATAGTATATATCAAAGCATTTGTGATCACTTTATGCATCATCTATTTTGGGGGGTTTTATATCATGGCACAAATTTGGCCCGTCACTGCTACATGGTGAAGCCACAAATTTGGCCCATCACTGCTACACGGTGAAGCCACAAATTTGGCCCATCACTGCTACACGGTGAAGCCACAAATTTGGCCCATCACTGCTACACGGTGAAGCCACAAATTTGGCCCGTCACTGCTACACGGTGAAGCCACAAATTTGGCCCGTCACTGCTACACGGTGAAGCCACAAATTTGGCCCGTCACTGGTACACGGTGAAGCCACAAATTTGGCCCATCACTGCTACACGGTGAAGCCACAAATTTGGCATGTCACTTCTACCGAGTTAACTTGCATTATTTGGAACGACATAGACTGAGGTGTTCAAAGGGATTGAGGGTATTAACAAGGGCAACATAAACGAAGTGATCATATGGAAAATTGATTTGAGGACAAGCACTTCTCAGAAAAGAAATGGGTAAAAACAGACAGAGTGGAGGATGAGTGGAACAAACTGAGTAGATGTGTAGTTGAAGCAAACACAAATGAATCCTTTAACCCCTTGACTGTGGATTTCCTACAAGCAGACCTCACCAAGCTACAGGAATGGAACAAAAAGTGGCTGCTACAATTAAATGAAGAAAATGTAAAGTCCTGCAGCACACCAATACCACAAGGGAAACACTCCACTATCCACCACAGAGGCAGAGGAAGACCTGGGAGTATGCATTACCAGGCTACCAGTGAAGGCCAAATCCGTGCCAATTGCAGCGGACGGGTTAAATGGAGATTAGTTGCTTTTGTGGCCGGGATGGGATTTGGTGTGCAGCTCGTTTTCAGGAGCTGTCTTGTGTGGGCTGTCTGTCTGGCCTCTGGTGGTCTCCCTATGTCCTTGTGTAGCCTTGTGTACCCCCTGAGGGAAGCTCCAGTGAGGGGGCAGGACAATAACATGGGGAGAGAGAGCATCATGGACTGGGAATGACAAAGCTGAAGGTATCCTAATGTCAAGTACAATCAGAAAGTGAACTAATGCAGGTTATTCATGCATGAACCTGATGACAGCCCAGAGTAACAGAGTGGCAAGTGAGTGATTGTAGAAGCCAAGGTCAACTGAGAACAAAGTGGAGATTAAATCATATAATTTGCCTTAGCTGGATGTTGTACTTTAAAACCAGAAATCAATCAACAGAGCCCCATGCCAGAGGGGGAGCTGCCTCACCCACCCTAGGACAAGTAAGTCTCCATGCAGCCTCCCTTCCCATCCCAAGTGCCCCATGGCAGGATCAACTGACTTGCCCAACCTCAAGCTGTGTGGGTGTCCCTTTGGCCTCCTCCTCCACTCAGGAATGTCTCTCAGAGTAACACCCGGTGAGCAGGGTTGGCTGGTGGGTAGTGTGCCACATGTCCATAGAGGTGGGGCTGGTGGTCATGAACTATGCAAGTAATAAGCCTTGATCCAGTCTCAGAAAATCTGCCAATTTGACACAGTCATTCCAGCAATACCTCATACTGATGCTACGAAAGGGGAGCATACGCCCGGGGGCGCATCGCTTCACTCACCGCCTATACTCCCAAGCAAGTCCCAAGGCAGCTGCCCTCTCCATCCTAAGTCCCTCCCGGCAGGATCAGCTGCCTTACCCCAGCCATGAGTTACGTGGGCGTCCCCTTGGCCTCTCCACTCAGGGTTGTCTCATACAGAAACAACCCTGTGGGCAGGATCGACGTCTGGGAGGCGCGCCATGTGCCCATACAGCCAGAGTTGGCATTCACGGACTAAGCTAGTAACAGGCCTTGATTCAGTTTGACGGAGTAGTCGCTGGTTCAACACGAAGTCTTTCCAGCGATACCCCATGACCCTGCGAAGCCACTTGGTACCAAAGGCATCGACATGCCTCTCCAAGTTGCTATTCAGTGTCTATGTCTCAGGGCCATACAGTAAGACAGGGAGCACAACCTACTTAGATTCAAATCTTTGTCCGCCTGCATAGGTATCTACAATGTTATATACTCGTATTCAGCAAGTCCATAACACCGTGGGCCAGGCCAATCCGTCGAGTGACTTCCTGGTAAGACCCACCATTGTTATGCACTACACTACCAAGGTATGTCAAGCTTTTGGTGACATCAGCATCTTCACCACATGCATGAACAGATTAAACCAAGTCATCCAGCAAGCCACTACACGACTGGACCTTGGTTTTGGCCCAGGAGACCTTCAGTCCCAGAGGCAGGATATCCCATGATCATGAGTAATCAATTATTACCAGAGGCATCAATTCACCTCTCCAAGTCCATTTAGTCTCCATGTCACACAGCCACTGAGTGAGACAGGAAGCACAAGCGATGTGAAGGTCTGAACCTTTGTCCTTCTACACAGGTATGTACAACGTCATATGCTTGTGCTGAGGGAGTCCATAACACCGTGTGGCAGGCCCAGCCCCAGGAACCTCTCAGTCTGCATTTCTCTGTACTAAACTACCAAGGTGTGCTGAATCTTCCATGATCTAAATGTCTTTGTCACACTCATGAACAGCCTGTACTGCTTCATCCATCAGAAAAATATCCAGATAATGAGATGAAACTAGAACCTTACCCACAGCAGGTTGGAATGCACTAACACCAGACAGAGAACCATGTGAAGAGATAAAACTTGAGCCCTTGCTGGAGCATAATGGAGCACACTTCCATCAGCCAAAGAACCAGGCAGAGACTACATTAGGTCCTAGGCCAGTGCACAATGGAGCACACTAACACCAGCCAGAGAGGGGTGGAGAACACTGGGCAAGGCACTGCACTGGACTAGGGAAGTCTGGTGATGATGATGATGATGATGATGGTGTTATTAACTGGAGGATTTACTGTAGCCGTCTCTTAGTCTCTCCCTTCGTCTGGCGTGAACATTCTTATGCTTATTGAGGTGACCCTTTTCGTTGAACGTCTTTTCGCACTCGTCGCACTCGTACTTGATTCCGGCGTGTATGTTCTTGTGCTTGACGAGACTGGACCTCTGGTAGAACACTTTGTCGCACTCGTCGCAGCAGAACTGTTCCGCCCGGGTGTGAATGTTGACGTGCTGCTTGTAGCTGCTCCTGTGCGTGAAGGTGCGGCCACACTCCTCGCACGGGTATATTCGTGCCTGCGTGTGGATGTTGGTGTGTCGAGTCAGGTCACTCTTCTTGTAAAACACTTTCCCGCACTCCTCGCATTTGTACTCTATCTCCTTGGTGTGTATGTTCATGTGCCGCGTCAGGTCGCTCCGAGAGTACTGAGTGCGTCCACAGACCTCACACTTAAACTGCTGCTCCCCGGTGTGTGTGTTGAGGTGCTTGGTGAGGTTGTTCTTGTTGTTGAATACCTTCTCACATATCATACACCTGTACTGCTTCTCTTGTGTGTGTATGTTCATGTGTCGCTTGTAGCTGCTGTGCAAATTGAAGGTTTTGCCGCACACGTCGCAGTGGTAGCCACGCGCCAGGATGTGCATCTTTACGTGTCGGTTGAGTTCGCTTTTTGAGGTGAAAGACGCCCCACACTCGTCACACCTGTGCTGGTTTGCCCCGGGGTGGATGCTCAGCACATGTCGCGCTAGACTACCCCTCTGAGCGAACGCCTTGCCGCATTCGCTGCATTTAAACTTTTTAAAGTCAGCGTGGATGTTCTCATGTTGCTGGAGGTCGCTCTTCCTGACGAACGCCTTCCCACACACCTCACACACAAAGTCCCTCTCCCCAGAGTGAATCTTCATGTGTCTGTCAAGGTTACTCTCCCTCGTGAACAGCTTGCCACACACCTTGCATCCGTATTTCTCCTGGCTGCCGTGAAGGGAGGCATGTTGCTCCAGCTGCTTCTCACAGTAAAACAGCTGCTCACAGTCCTGGCAGCAGAAGACAGCCACACCACAATGGGACAGTGAGTGCTGAATGAACCGGCTCTGGCTGCTCAGCACTTCCTCGCACTGGTGACACTTAAACTTCAACACTTCCTCTGTGGCGCCGTCTTCCTCCACAGTGGCAGGGGCGTCCTCCATCTTCAGGCCGTCCAACGGATGTCTCCCCTTCACAGCATCTGCAAGGAAACAGACATAGATACAATAAGGCTACCACCTAAAGCTTACAATTAATTCTACAGTAAGGTCCCAAGAAACACATGAATATGGTGAACAAATGAATATGGTGAACACAAGCTCCTGGTAATTGAATTCATGCTCCTCAGTACTTGTAGCCCGTGGACTGCTCTACAGGGGAAGTCTGTCAGTCCATATCCTACAGGTTTAAAAGTACAGTGGTACCTCATGATTCAAACTTAACTGGTTCATTCGGGCTGTTCGAATTGAGAATGTTCGAATTAGGAAGCAATTTATCCCATTGAAATTAATGAAGAAAAAAATAATCCGTTCCAGGCCCCAAAATCCTCACATTTTTATGGGTTTAAGTTGCGCCCTGTGGCCATATCACTCAAATATTGTCAACCAGACATATATTGTCAACTAAATATTGCCAACACATGTAACGAACGCGTGAAGAAGGTTTGAACACAGGTTACTTGTGTTCAAAAATTTTCCATTCGAGTTCAGGTTATTGGTTATTCTCTAAGTGGGCTACACCAGCATGAGAGGCGGCTCGCAACACACCATCCCATGAAGCATGACTCTACCAGGACTGTTTGAAGTGTGTTGTCCGCTGGTACCACGTCACCAGCATGGTGGTAGAGTGGCTGAGAATTAGGATTATGTTAATTGATGGACAGGCAGGGAAAACACCAGTAACTGTGGGATGAAACACATGGGCAGCATTAGAAAGTTAGGGTAGCATTTGATCAGGGTTACAAAGTGTGAATGAACCAATTCTAAATTTAAGATGGAATGTAGTAAATATAGATATATAAGTTAATAAATAATAAAATCAAAATAAGGTTGGTGTAAGGCTGGGTGTGTCTTATGTGGTGATGCGTCCTGTGCGTCGGTATATACAGCGGCCTTTATGAACACTTCTCAGGATGTCTTCAAGAGGGCGAGGCAAAACAATTCAAAGCTAGCGACGGATGGTTCAAAAGTTTTGCAGTGTTATGAACTTAAAGATTGGGGAAGCAGATTCAACGTTCCCAGATCAGCTCAAGGGGAGAGTACGCTGTTCAATATCAAAATAAAAATTGAAAATATACAAAACTGTGTTCCATGTTGTCCCAACATCTACTGGCTTAGAGGCATTGAGTGGCGGTGTATTTTTCGTCTACCATAAATTTAACCCGGCAGCAGCGACGGGCCAAATTTGTGCCATGATTTTAACCCCCCAAAATAGATGATGCATAAACTGATCACAAATGCTTTGATATATATTATGAAATGGTTTGTGTGAGGGTGATTTTTTCTCGCTGAGAGGGACCATTAAGAAACATGATCCCCGCTGCTACCAGGTTAAAAGGCCCTAGTGAAGGGATTCAAATACCCCGTGTGTGGCGTGGTGCACTGGGAATCATTACTGTGCATTTTTTGCAATGGATAATGAATGATCATCACATATCATTGCATTCTAGTGAGTCTCACAACTCAGCTGGTGCCTCTCGTCATGGCACGGCACCACTAAAGGCCACTGCTCTACGGCCTCCACCCTCAGTGCATGGGGAACACTGGTTGGAAGGGAACCTCAGCGGCATACATAGAACAAGGACTGGAACTCATATTTTTTCTATGTTATCTAAAAACACATATATAAAAATAAAATAAAAAAATAAATAAATAAAGTACAGTAAACTCCCATGATATCGCGGTTCAGTTTTCGCAGTTTTTATTGTAAGACCTATAAATTTTGATATCGCATATATATTTGCCATTTCACAGCATTCTGAGTTTAAATCTCGTGCATCAAGATAGAATGGCCGTATGTACCATGTTAACGACTTTTAAGCGTTATTTTTAACGTGGTTTGTGTTATTGTGTTAAGTTTAAGGCGCGAACTGTTATCTCCTTTTTCACAGAGCCAGTGTTACCGTGGCCTGCTTCACAAGTTGATTGTAGTAGGTGAGACAACACAATAGCCTTTTAGTTGGCCGAGCGGTAGCCGTTATAAGCTCACTTTAGTTCACTTTAGTTCTCTCTCTCACAGGGACATTAAAAGGTGTGCTGTATTTTAACTATATTAACAGTTTTACACAAAAGTTTACAGTTTGCGTGAGCGAGTCGCACGGAGCAAGCCACACCCCGAGCGGAGCGGCTGAGCACCGCCCGCTGCCCGTCACCCGTCTTCTCTGCGTTGATCGCCCTTTTTATTGCATCTTGTTTCGTCCTGGAAGGGTGTGGGTTCCGGTTGATGACGGCTGATGAAAGTCATCATTTGCTGATCCTAGTGTCAGTTCATCACAGCTTCCCACGGCCAAAAGCACGACGTGTTTTTAAACATCCTGTTGTGTGACACCAACCGGGTGTCGCCACACGTACAGTCATACATTCACGTGTACATTATAATAAACACATTACATCGCTCGGTTCCCTAAAAGTCGCGACCTCGCAACTCACCCGACCTTTAAAAGCAGTGTACCTACCCATGTTACAGTCCCACAATGTGTACTAGTTAAATGAGGTCCCGTTATGGTTGTATTAAAAAAATATATACAAGTCAGAGCCCGCCTAACGATACAACATCGGGAAATGCCAATGATAATAAAAATAATCATGGAAGTAACAAGAAATGGGCAAAGTACATACAGGGCGAGGTAAATAGGGCTAGAGTCGTGGACGTGGAAGTTGAGTACTATTCCGAGAAAACAAAATAATAGCTCGAAAAATTATTTACATGATACATCCTAGAAAAATTAAATTGACTAAACTGTCATTAGGATACATGGTAATGAAGCTATTTGGAATAGTAAAAAGAAAAAGGAACAATCCTTGAAGAAGATCTGCTACACACTGAACCTTCGAGTCACACCTGGACACAAAACTGTCGCAGAGAAACACTCATCCGTTGCGTGACAATTAACTGCCAGTGTCGTTACCCTCGGCACGCCTTTGAGACGGGTGGGGTTTACAACAATAGATAAGGTTGTGTGAAAAGAGGTAATGTTATCCGTAGAGTCTCCTAATAGTTACAATGTGATAACAAGGACAAGTCTGGAGAACCTTAGAAGCATCGGCAGTCAGCACAACTAACTCCTGATACTCCGTTTTTCAGGTCTACAGTACTATAAAAGAAAATCCTGTCACCAAGTTGTGAAATCACTGTTGTAACAAATCTCACTGAAATATATAACTCCTGCATAATTGATTAAAGTAATTCCAGCATTAATAAACATCAAATTAAAAAGACAAATTTCCACCTATCCCTCGATCGTAATGAACGTGGATGACTGACATCTGTGACGCCAAAAATAATTCCCGTAACGGGTAACAGTGGCATGTCAAGTAAGGGTAAGTAAGACTTGTCTGCTTACTTCCAAAGCTTACAGGTATTCACATGCTGGTTACAATAAAAGTTAGGGACAGCATCTGCTCAAGTTAAGTCTGTCAGTGCAGAGAAAAAGTCTGTTTTAAGCACAAGCACATGAGGTTCAAGGTTAAATTGTACCTATCCCTATGTTAGTCTACACCCTCGGTTATTACGGCTCCAATTAAATGAAGAAGACTGACTGCCTTGCATCAACTCAGCAATAAAAGAAAATAGTGGGTTAGAGTGAAAAGTATTACTCAAGCACTCCCCTTCTCGCATGAAAAGATGCAGGCAAAAGCTCAGGAACCAAACATAAATTAGTAGATGCGAGGATGCAGGTTATAGTCGTGTGGTGGAAAGATACACAAAGCAGCGTCAGGCTGAACCTCAAGCCGGCGCTAGTCTTTGGAGACGATCACTATGCACATTCTGTGTATTGAAAAAAATAGATCGTAAAGCTCAAATTTCTGTCCACCTATTTATCTGACTATTTCTGCCTAAACCACGGGTAAAAGAACACACCATGGAATTTTTTTTTTTTTTTTTTCGCTGGTAACACCCAAAAAGGTTTAGGTCAGAGGGTCGCGAAGGCCCCCCTCCCCGACGAACATATCGATGGCAAAAGAAGCTTCAAAAAGGACCCAAAATTACTTTAAGTGCCATAAAAGTTGGCTGATAAAACCGTGTAGGTTGCCAGTGGGGCTGTAGTCAAGGGATACTGCACTCCTTCGAAGAGGAACTTTAAGGACAATCATGTACACAAGGAACTCTAGTAATAATCTAGCATTAGCTACAGAAATGGTTTCTCCATCTGTCCAGTTTCCTTGTTTAAAACACGAGATCAAATCAGTAGATAGCCTATAGGCGTCTACTGGCCTGTTAAAAAGGCCACTCGTTTGCACAGTGTCCACAGCAAAATATACACCCTTTACGAGGCTGTGTTGCCCATCTTCCCCAAATGTTTCAAGAAAAAGTGACCGAAACGCTTCATAATCCTTCCGTCCTGTGAACGCGCTCTTGTTTATGAGGGCCGTGCCCCGTTCCCGGGATTGACCTTCGAGCGGCTGAGAGATATTTTATCTTCCGGATGTGACACGAACGAACTGTCCATGACAATCTCACTTTGAAACAAGAAGTCCCTGGCCGACTAATCTGCCTCCCTTGCTACCCTGCGAAAGGCCTAACTGCTGTTGCTGTTAGCGGGTGATTAGGGGCAGAAGCCATTGTGGGATTAGTAAGGTAAGTAAATACCTCTTGGTTGCTCATGCAGCGTAGGAGGAGCAAGCACCCTTTGAAGACCGCTACAACTCCTTACATGACAACAGTTACCGTTATCCTTGACGGCACTGTTCTTTCTCTCTACCCACCCCTCATAGTCCTCGGTGAGAGCTTGTAACTGCGGGTCAGGTTTCTCTGCCATTAAAAGAGTTACTAGTAAAATGAGGAGTAAAAATGGTAAAAGAAAAAAATATTGCTGCAAAAATAAGTAAAGTAATAATCATTCACCACTAAGTATGTGCTGACTCCTCCCCAATGCTTTAAAATGCACAATAAAAGAGGAAAAAGAATAATGAGTGAGGCTTAGCAAGACAAAACTTCTCCACTGTGCAATAAAACACACAAAAGAAAGGAGAAAAGAAAATGAATGATTATACATAAAATGCGTAACAATGTTACTCGAGAAAAATATTAAACATCCACACGCCAGAAAAATCAAATAGATTAGATATGGCCCCACACGCCTAAACATGTGAACATAATAATAGTAATTCACCTGAAATCATGTTACAAGTGGTGTAATTACTGAATCCAATGTAGTGTCAGCTAAAATGTATTAAAAACCTCGAAGACAGCAACTCGATACCCCACTGCTCAGCGCCTGCGCGTCCTTCACCTCGCCGGTGGCTGGGGCAGGGCTGCAGGGGTGGCAGGGTCTGCCGTCCGTCGTCTGGTAGTGGTGGTGGGATGGGCAGCGGGCAGAGTATATACGCCCACCACAGTCACCCCCAAAAGTCCGAGTTGCCAGGCGAAGAAAGTGCGCACCTACGACTGGTTGTGTTGTAGGAATAAACAAGCGCCGAGACACCTCCAAGGAAACTTGGTTGTGTGGAGGTGCGAGGCGGGGCACGCGGGCTATGTGGAGGTGCGGGGCGGGGCGGGGTGTGCTCTCGGGTGCGGCTGTGCTGACTCGACTCACCGGGGCAGGAAAAGCCGCGCGCTGAGGTCAGCGTTTGCTTGCTGTGTCCGATACCGTTCACTGCCCCCACACACCGTCATTGAAGTTACATTAGAGAGAGAGAGATATAACAATTCAGAGTAGTTCGTAACCACGCTGCACAGCATTTATGTTATGCGATCAACGCAGAGAAGCGGAGAGAAGACGGGTGACGGGCAGCGGGCGGTGCTCAGTGGCTCCGCTCAGGGTGTGGCTTGTTTATCTTCATGCGACTCGCTCACGCAAACTGTAAACTTTTGTGTAAAACTGTTAATATAGTTAAAATACAGCACACCTTTTAATGTCCCTGTGAGAGAGAGAACTAAATGTACTAATAATGTATAATGTGTTTAATGTACACATTACAACCGATTCAGTCAATCAGAGCGTCGGTATTGTTTTCTCGGCCGCTGACTGGCTGTTGTGTTCTAGAAGCATCTCGCTGCTTAACATCTCGCAGGGAGAGAAGCTGTTCGCCTTGTTCTGTCTCAGTTCCGCGTGTCTCCCTTCAGTGTACGGTGTGTTTCTATAGTTTTAAAAGTATGTTTGAAGACCTTAAAATGCTTTTATAAGTACCATAAAAGTTATAAAAACATGTCTAGGGTGTATTTAAATAGAGTATTTCTATTTCGCGGATTTTCACTTATCGCGGGTGGGTCTGGAACGTAACCCCCGCGATGGAGGGGATTACTGTTACTGTAAATGAAACCAGACATTGAAAAGGAATCACATACGTTTGTTAGGATTATAGGAAAGTATCTCATGTGTGAGTAAGAAAGAAATTGGTGAACAGATGGCAGAGCAGACCTAAGTCAGTTTAAAAATATATAAAAAAAAAAAATTTCATCCAATCATCTTTAAATTATATGATAATTATGGTCCTGTTATACACAGAGCAACCTAATCAAGACTGTAGGTGCTAATTAAAGCTACAGCGCACTCCTCCCTCAAGGCAATCACAAAGCAGGGAAGCACATTCCAGAACAAGTCGGTAAAGGTGATGGAGGCTGAGAAAATCAGCCAGCCAGCTGCACCTCAAGACTTGGAGCTTCTAAGAGCCTCTTCCTTCCCTACAGGCTGATGACAGTCCATGAAAAGCCTTAACTAAAGTCAATAAATTAGTGGAGGTGGTCACTGAGTGGTCAGCGTGAGGGCGTGGTGAGCCCGTGGACCCAGGGCGGAGTCCCACCAAAACACGCTGATTTTTCACGCTGACTGCTCTTCTGAACTTGCTAACTGCATGCCTCCCCCCCTCCTGCAGCCTCACCTCACACGACTTTCTGATCAAGCTCATTCCTATACTGTCCAAACCCCTTATGCAAGAGTTAACCAGCATCTTTACCCTTTCATCCCTTATGCTGGTAAACTCTGGAGCAATCTTCCTTCATCCTCCTGCCTACGACTTGAACACTTTCAAGAGGAGGGTATCAGGACACCTCTCCTCCCGAAATTGATTTCTCTTTCTGGCCACTCTACTCTATTTAGGAGCAGTAAGCAGCAGGCTTTTTATTCCATTATTATTTTCTCCTTTTTTTTTACGCCCTTGCACTGTCTCCTCTGCTGTAAAAAATAAATTAAATAAATAAAAAAATCGCCGAGTTGGGGAAAGATTACCCACACGCTGCCCAGATCTTCCATCAACCCTAACTTCAGCGACTGTAGTCAAGAGGAGCAGCGGAGGGCAGCAAGAGACAAGCAAGAGTCATCTGGCATGGCAACCACTATAAGTAAAATATGCCTGTGCTGCGCCACCAACAGACGGGTCATCGAAGGGAGCCCTGAAGAAAGGCTACCAGCTCTAAAGGCACCACCTAAAAAATAAATAAATAAACAATTAAATAAATACAGCATGACTGATGAGAGGTGTATTGAAGGCATAGATGGTGACTGCCCATAGAGTTCACAGGATAAATGAATGACCTGGATGCATTGTTAACATTCAGAGTATGTAGCTGGAGCAGGCTGGCCTTTTGTGCGCCATGGCCCGGCACCACTGGCCTGTGTGGGTTTCTTCTGTGTGTGTAGAGGCCAGCGGTGAACGTGGGAATTTCATGCGTTCTTTGTCCAGAATATTTTGATTTATTTTTTAGCCACAGTTGGTCAAAGCTGTGGCTAAGGCAGGAGGATTATACTTGTTAATAAAGGCAAAGAAATAGGCGGTGGCTGAGTGGTTAGCGTGCAGGCCCTGCATTCACCGCGTGCTGGATGATCCAACAGTAAAGGAAAAATTTGTCCTTTGTGCCTAACCTAACCTAGCTGTACTTGACCTAACCTAACGTATGTAAATCTATCCTAATATAGCCTAACCTAACTATACTTAACCTAACCTTACTAAATATAACCTAATAAAGCCTAACCTAACTATACTTAACCTAACCTTACTAAATATAACCTAATAAAGCCTAACCTAACTATACTTAACCTAACCTTACTAAATATAACCTAATAAAGCCTAACCTAACTATACTTAACCTAACCAAATCTACTGCACCCTTATACAGTCATACCTCGGTTTACAAATTTAATTTGTTCTGGATTTTGCTCACAAACCAAAATGCCTGTAACCAAAACGAATTTTCTCATTTAAATGTGAATCCCATTGATGCTTCCCATATTCCCAATAATATTAACAAAAATAATTATACATGTTATTTTATTCTAATGCAATGATTAGTAATATAAATAATATAGTATAATGATATAAAAATAAATAATATAAATAACATAGTATATTATACAAACACGTAATACAGTGCTGCAAATACAAAGATCATACACTAGGCACAAACGTAAGCGGACACGAGTGCGCCGTGCTGCCTCTGCGACTGTACAACACAGACTGAAAGGTGGTGTAACACTGGGCATTTTCCTCAAAACGTTGGAGCCAGGACCAACCGCGGATGCCCGCATCCCCAAACAGAAGCGAATTGTTGGTTTAGGTCAACACTCCTGTCTTCCCGTCTTTGAAGCCACGATCATACCCACAACTGCTTCTTCTTTCCATTTAACAGAAGCAACAAGTCCATAATTTGAGTAACAGCAGCACAAGCCACAACAACCCTTACTTTTGCAAACAGCACCGTGTGGATACAGGGTGACTGGTTTGTTAACGTTGAGGATATGGGCAACCAACCTTGGTCGTGTGTGACACACCCAAAAAGGTTGGAGTTGCCGGTTGCGCCAACATGGTTGGAGAAATGGCCCAGTGTGACACCAGATTGAGATCCAATTCCCATTCTCTTCTGCTCTGAGTGTTCTTGTCTAGCAGCAAACAAAAGGAACTCACGCTTGCTTCTTCGACTTGTGCCAACAGGAAGCTTGTATGCCAAATCACCGCTCATAAACCAAGGCATTTTTGGTGAACTTCTTTTGCTCATAAATCAAAACATTAATGAGCTAAGGCACTCGTAAACCGAGGTATTACTGTATAGCCTAAACTAACGACCTATCCTAATAAAATTATTTCAATACAACCTAAGCTAACCTAACTAACGCACCTCCATGGTAGTGGTGCCTGGCCACTACTCCACGGGCCCTGATCAGAGTCCCAGCCCAAGCAGTCGCCATGCGGCTTACCCACCCCTTTTGGGGAGGTCGATAAATGGGAGAAGGTAAACTGTGGTAACCCGAATGTCACACTGGCCTGTGTCCCGGGGTAACTGGTTCATACCCACCACAGGCTCAGAGGACCAATGGATCAGAAAAGAGCACCGTAGCCATGCACAGCTATACCGTACGCACCCGTCTTTACCTTTAACCCCTTAACGACGACTATGATGCTGGCGTCATATAATTTTTTTCTGACGTAGGCGACGAGCATGACGCCAGAGCCAGGGAGAGTGAAGCTCTCTGGAAATTGAACAGCGCTCGAAACTATGTACATGTCGATGCTAAGTGACTAACTGGCACCTCTTTTGCCCCTTAAATCACTCCGTGCTAAATATAGTCTACAGTTCCTGCCGACGCATCGTGGCGTCTGCAGAGCGATTATGTTCCCTCAGCCGATTTGTTTCGGCGGTCTTCCTTTAGTTTCTGCTCGTCATCTGCGTGCTGAGCGTAGTCTTGACACCTCCACTGATATGCGTGATGTTCTAGATGAACCAATATCTTGTTCACAGGAGTGTTCAACGAAGTGGGAAGCAGAAGTTGGAATTTTTTGGGAATCATATAATTCCAGCCAAACGGTCAGTCCAAATCATAATCTGATTTCACAGTTAAGTTATATGGATTATTTTCTATAACTTTTATTTAAAGAGATTCGTTCCAGAATGAAAAAAATATATAAATTTATTGAGTTTCACACAACTTTGGCTCTCTGTAGGCAGTAAATTTCCTGGTCAAAGATTATAAACTATATTTTTCAGACTCTATTGTGATAAAATGAGCAACTTTTCTTCAATAATTTTTTCTGTACATCGCACCAGTAAAAAGTTGTAATTTTGGGGGAATCATGGAATTCTAGCCAAATGCGACAAGCTAGAAAGAAACAGATTTCACAGCAGCGTGCGGTGCGCCAGAAAATTTTCTATAAAACGTCTTTTAAGACTTTTTCTCAGTTTCGAAGTGTATTTTTCGATGACTTTTGCGTTATGGGGAATCACCTGAGAAAAACTTTTGTAGTTCTGAGGAGTTAACTATACTTAACCAACTAAATATATCTCATCAAAGACTAACCCAACTATACTTAACCAACTAAATACATCTCATCAAAGACTAACCCAACTATACTTAACCTAACCAGACCTAAATGGACATGTTGCCGGTTCTGGGAAGAGCCAAGAAATATCATTGGTACGTGCACAATGATAACGTAGTGCACATATTACGTCCTATAAATCGCTAGTTGACTGGATATTAGAGAGATATCTCAAATTCTTCTCATCTCACGGGGAGAAGCTCCCATTAGCTCGTGACGTCATCAGGCTGAAGCAGAGTACAGCAGACGACAGTACCAGTGTTGTGTCCATTGTTTTTTTTATAGGCTATGGCCACTCCAGCTCCAAACTGTGCCTAACAGCTATGTTATAGGTGCTTACAGAACACCTTAAGAGTGTTGGAAATGTGTTACAGGTAACTCTCGATTTACGAGAGTTTGGTTTACGGGTTTCTGAAATAACGCCGGGTCCAAAATCCAAATAAATGTTTAATTTACATGTTTTTTCACTTATACGCGATATTTTATGGAGTGGCCACCAGATGTCTCACGCAACTGGACTCACACGGCACTGCGGCCACACAGCTGAGCTCAGTTCTTCCCGTGCGCCACTTGAACAATTATACAGTACCCACGCTGTCACGCTACTCAACAATAGGGGTGCGCAGGTACCAGTACCAGTGCTAACAGTACCAGCTATATGGTACAGTACTGGTACCAGACTGCTCGGCACCGGTACCAATACTAGCCATTCGCTCATGGTGTCCCTCATTTCTTCCTCACACGAGTGAGGCTGAGACTGAGTGCCTGAGTGGATATCTCAGTGATATGGACATTCTCTCTCTCTCTCTCTCTCTCTCTCTCTCTCTCTCTCTCTCTCTCTACTGAATGAAGTGAATATTTATTTTTTGATAGAAACCTACCTCTTGTTTGATTTACATTGTTTTTGATTTACGTGACCTCTTCAAGGACACAATACTCGCGTAAATCGAGTTACCTGTATCTTATTAAAATGGGAGTGAAATCAATTGATTCGCCTCTACTCTACAGAAAATAGTTGAGTTCACGATTAAAAGTTAATCCGAGGGGGAACTAAAGAGAAATATCAAGGTTGAATTTATTTCAGTATTATGGAAACTTACCTAGCCTAACCTAGAGAAAACAATGGCTCTGGAACGTCAGAGAGAGAATCAACGCCTGAAGATGAATAAGAAGAAAACGAGTGCAGACCAATATTTTATAATCAGAGAACATGACAGAGAGAATAGTTGAGTTCACGATGAAAAGTTAGTCCGAGGGGAAACTAAAGAAAATTACTGCAGGATTCACTAGCACAGACAGAAATATCTTACATGGAGTACTTTTGTCCGTATATATGTACTCTTGCACATTGGCACAAATCACCAACAACTGTGGGTTACATCTCCAGGCATTGCTAGCCACTAGAAACATACACCACAACACGAAATCTTGGAGTAACACAAAGTTGGCGGCCTGCCGACTGCATCGTGACGTCACGACCAATCAGCACCCGTTTCCAGGTCAAGTGATTTTTCATTAACTTTAATCCATATTTTATACCACATTTACTATTTTACATGAAGAAAAAATAGTACCATAGCTGAATTTCGGGCCTATTTTATCCGTACAGACAGAAATTGAAATAAATATGTTGACCGGAAACGTGTCCATTAACAAAATTATATTAATATAACTTGACCTAACCAAACAAAATCTAATGTAATACTGAAATGCCAGAATTTTACTCTTTTCTCCACTCCCACACGTCCATCACGTGTAACGAAACACACGAGAAATTAATCCAGACAAGGAAAGGTTTGCCGGCGCCGGGGATCAAACCCGCGACCAGCGTAACGGGAGAGCCACTCCTATACCAGTCGGCCAAAGAGGTACCCCACTGGCTAAGTTGGTTAATTATGGGAGGCTCGCCCATCAGGCAAGTCAGCATTACAATACAACCTACCCAATTATGCTTTACCTAACTAACCTAATATAGACTAACTATACTTAACCAAACCTGACCTAACCTAACAAAATTATCCCAATATTACCAAACCTAACCACAACTTTTGAAGTGCAACGGGCATAAAGGTAGAGAAATACCACCTTTACTAGCACCCCCCCACACACACACAAACACACACACATACTCAGTGGCGTATACATAGCCATGACAACCACAACTTTTGCAGTGTGACGGGTGTAAAAGTAGAGAAATACTACCTTTACTATAATCCAGCAAATCTTAAGTGGCGGCTCTGACGTAGACAGCCGCTAGACTCTGGTGCAATGTCTCCAACTGACCTCGCGTACCGTGCCTCTCACACCCTTCTCTCTCTCTCTCTCCCCGTGTCTCTCTCTTTCTCTCTCACTCTAGTATTAAAACAAACATGTTTTTTAGGATTGATTCTCTATCTGTGAGTGAATACAAAGAAATTTGTACAACACTTGGCAGCGTTGCCGCCGCGGCGTTGTCAGCTCAAGTCAACCCAACACACCGCAGTTGCCAGTTGCCCTGCCTGCTTTAATTATCGCATTCCTGCCATTTTTTAGTGTGTGTCTGCCATCTGCCATACAATGTCAGCCATATGGAATAATTATGTTAAAATATGGAGACTGTACCTGTATATGGAATGCCAGGACCGTCAAGCAAAGTCTGTGTGAGTCATGCAGGTGAATGGTGAGGTGCCGCTGGGGATGGCCAGGCAGTGGTCGCTACGGACATTAAAATATTACACTTTGATCTTATTTCCACACCACCCAAGGGGTAAAGAGTCTTGGTGCGTTTTTTTAAGAGGTTTATTATTATTATTATTATTATGCATTGTCGTGCACCATGCTCCCCGAATGAGAGTAAACCCCCACTTTTCTCGCACACACACACACAGAGAGAGAGAGAGAGAGAGAGAAGGGTGTAAGAGGCACGGTGTGCGAGGTCAGTTAAGAGACGTGGCAACAGGGTCTAGCGGGCTGTCTAGGTCAGAGCCGCCACTTAAGATTTGCCGGACTATAGCCCTCCCCCCTGTACTCAATGGCGTATACATAGCCATGACAACAATCTTTGCAGTGTGACGGGTGTTGAAGTAGAGAAATACCATCTTTACTAGCACCCCATCCCCCTGTATTAATCCTTAGACAGCAGCAGTATTTGAAGAGTAGCTCCCCCATAATGAATCGTCTATATATAGTCACTGCCGACCTTAGGAACATAGCATAATTATAGTTACGCCGCATAATAGATGTTTTAACTATCGTCTCTATATAGATTCTACTGCAATCTGGAAGTGTTATATTTCTGCCATACAAAACTGAGTGACTGAATTTTGGACCATCCATATTAGTTCCACCATTGTCAAGGAGTTAAATAGCATATACTTAGCCATGACAACCTATGCAATGCAACGGGTGTAAAGGTAGAGAAATACCACCTTTCCTAGACCCCCCCCCCCCCAGTATGTAAGGTTGGGTTAGGTTACATTACGGCAAATTTAGTTAGAAGGTTAGGACAGGTTTGACCCTCCATTAACCGATCTTGCAAGGGACAGATTTACTTAGGTCAGGTTACATATAGTTAGGTTAGGTTATATTAGGATAGATTTAGTTAGGTTAGGTTATATTAGGATAGATTTAGTTAGGTTAGGTTATATTAGGATAGATTTAGTTAGGTTAGGTTATATTAGGATAGATTTAGTTAGGTTAGGTCAGGTTTGCCCTTACCTAGCCTTGCCCTTCCCCAGCCCTGCCCTTACAGTTCCCAGCCTGCATAGAAAACACTCGTTCGGCCACACATAGAATATTGTGACACTGTCTGGGACCCACACACTAACAATAACATAAATAAATTAGAGGCTATACAAAACAAAGCTGCAAGATGGGCCAGACATGATTAAAGACACACCACATCAGTCACTTTGTTTAAACAAGGCATAAAACTAGACCCATTAGCAACACAAGACAAATACAGACAACAAATGCTATATAAAATCACAAACAATTTAGTAGACATAAACAAAGACACTTATTTACACCCGACAACTACATGATCCACTAGAGGCAGCCACAACCTTAACCCGATAGCAGCGACGGGCCAAATTTGTGCCATGAAATAACCCCCCAAAATAGATGATACATAATCTGATCACAAATGCGTTGATATATATTATGAAATGGTTTGTGTGAGGGATGATTTTTCTCATTTTTCTCGCTTAGAGGGACCATTAAGAAACATGATCCCTGCTGCTACCGGGTTAAATACCACACTTACCAGACTAACTCAAGTATATTCAAATATTCATTCTTTCCCCGCAGCATCCAAGAGTGGAATCATCTCCCATCCCATGTAGTTAATAGTCCCACTCTTGACACATTTAGGAATAGGATCATCAATCATTATCTCCCTAATCCTGACCCTTCACCATGTCCCAATACCTTTCCTCATCCTAATCCTGTCCTGGCCCCTTGTAGCCCCCGCACAATCCACGCATATCATGCCATCTGAGAGTGGCCCTCTGTGGGTCCCCTAGAAATGGAATGAATGAATGAATGAATGAATGGATGAAGCACTGCCCTTCCCTATCCCTTGCCCTTACCCCAGCCTTGCTCTTATCATAGCCTTGCCCTTCCCCAACCGGTAAATGTTCAGAGTTGCTCATCTCAAAATCTGATACACTGGCTATTTATTTTGGGCCAAAATATTGTGCTTTTTCATTTGGATAGTTTTTTTCTTTGGAAACTACTAAAAAGTGACTTATTGCAATTTCATCATCCGCCGCCGCCGCTGCAAAATAGCTCGCAGAGGGTTTAGGGTGGGGGAACATATTTAAACTATCCCAACCAAACTTTACAACCTAACAGCTAACGGGGGAGCTTCGCCCCCCTCGACCCCCACACATGTATATGCAACTTATTTCTGCGAGGAGGTATTTCTCGCAACACCGGCTGCACTGCCGCCACGGCCATCGCCAGAGCAGTCAAATATGGCGCGCGTAAGCAGTGGTAGCTGTAATTATTTAATAAAACTAAAGAAGTACAACAGTAGTAGGCAGAACACTGTAGAATTAATCTAACCTTACCAGGCGAGTGTGGCCCAAATTATTGAAAGCCGCACGCTATCCCTCCCACGCCCTGGGCCCACAACACCACAGCCTGCAAAAAACCCACTAATTTTTAAAAAATCGATAGTGGCGTTTCTATCAGTTTGCGATGCATATATATGAGGTTCAAAATGCATAGAATAATGAGATCTAACCCATGGCTAGGGTGAGAAGTACCACAGTGAGATGGGCAACTCTCTGAACATATACCCCCCAACCTTGCCCTTCCCCAACCCAACCCTTACCCCAGCCTTGCCCTTCCCTTACCCACTCCTGCCCTACCCTTCCCAGACCAGCCTTTCCCTTACCCCAGCCTTGCCCTGCCCTACCCTTCCCAGACCAGCCTTTCCCTTATCCCAGCCTTGCCCTGCCCTACCCTTCCCAGACCAGCCTTTCCCTTACCCCAGCCTTGCCCTGCCCTACCCTTCCCAGACCAGCCTTTCCCTTACCCCAGCCTTGCCCTGCCCTACCCTTCCCAGACCAGCCTTTCCCTTACCCCAGCCTTGCCCTGCCCTACCCTTCCCAGACCAGCCTTGCCCTGCCCTACCCTTCCCAGACCAGCCTTTCCCTTACCCCAGCCTTGCCCTGCCCTTACCCACTCCTGCCCTACCCTTCCCAGACCAGCCTTTCCCTTACCCCAGCCTTGCCCTGCCCTACCCTTCCCAGACCAGCCTTTCCCTTACCCCAGCCTTGCCCTGCCCTACCCTTCCCAGACCAGCCTTTCCCTTACCCCAGCCCAGCCTTGCCCTTCCCTGCCCTCCCACACCTGAGAACACCAGCCCAAGCTTCCACAACACTCTACCTCGGTGATGTCCGCGCTAACCCCTCACTGGCCGCCTCTGTCCCTCCTGAGGCGAGTGACTTCCTGGCCATGCAACGAAAGAAATGGCGAAGTAACACACGGCGAGGCGGTGCTGGGTGACGTGCCGCGGCCCTCCACCCTCCCTGACACACCTCGGGCTTGATCTTGATGTCACAGGTGATGGCGTTACGGCAGCTCCTGAGAAAAAGCAAAACACACGGAACAACTTGGGGTCGTTTTATAAGATATTGGTTGATTGATTGATAGTTTATTGTTGCAGGTAAACAACAAGGGAGAAGGGAGGAACATGCCATCCCAACCCCCAGGCAGGACAGAGTGTGATTATACAACTATTAATACATGTGTAGGTAGCACCATGAAACTATATAACATTTCGCCGCCCAAGAATACATACTTGACAAGGCTTTCGTGGGAGATGTGGGCATTTACAGGAGTAGTTGTATGACCCTGGTGGTAGTCTGACCCTTCCTCTGTACCGTTAACCTAAAGAAACACTCATTATAGAACCCAACTGACCCCCTCTTTGACCTTTAGAAAGTTGATGTTAGAAGCGAAAGCGTCTTATTATACCGACACTAGTATTTAACTACCCCTGGAAACGCCCAAAACTCCTACGACGAAAACCGTGTCAAAAATGCTTGCCTGGGCGCCGAACTGTCAACCCCAGCAAGATGTAGCCACTCAGTGCGGGAAAGATCGCCTCCCAGGGGCCGCTCCCTCGTACCATTCCTCACACAGCCCTGGAAGGCTTACGGGCCCGATGGAGTACCTCCTATTGTCCCTAAAACTGTGCTTACGTGCTGACACCCTGCCAGGCCGAACTCTTTCGTCTCTCCCTGCCAACATCCACCTTTATAATTCCTTCCTGCTGGAAGTACGCCTACATATACAGCCTATGCCTAAGAAGGGTGACCGTTCCAATTCCTCAAACTACCGCACTATAGCTTTACTTTGTTGTCTTTCTAAAGCTTTTGAATCAATCTATAACCGGAATTTAAGATTCGACAAGCATCTATTCGATCACTTCTGACCTATCTGATCGCCGGGTTCCGCAAGGGGCGTTCTACTGTTGTTGATCTGCTTGCTTTCCACTATATACTCTCTTAGCAGTTTCGGTGAAACTTTCACTGTTGCCTTATGCCTGGGTCACACATAGCCGAAGTGCGACCGAATGCAGGCCGAAGGCCGAAGCTGATTCGGCCTTGATTCGGGGCCATTCGATCGGCCCCGAATGTCAGATTTCTGTCTTCTCCTTTATTGTTTACTTGTAACAATAAACTATCAATCAATCATCAATCTGTTAAAGGCCGAATCCCACACAACACGAATCAAGCCGAATGCCGCCCGAATGACGATGAGTTGCATTTTTTCCCGAATCGAGGCGAATCCCAATTAAGATAATCGCCCGGAACAGATCGATAACCGCACGATCGATGCACGACCATAATCGGACCATTGTTGATAGCTGTCGATAGATGCCCAAATCACACGAATGTCGCCCGATGAAACGTGCAATTTTCCGGCTGATTCTGGCAATTTATTCGAATGTTACACAAATTTTACACGACTGTCACGCGAGGACCGCACGATAAGTACGATAAAAGTCCGATTGAGGTCAAATGTCGGACGATAACAGGGAGAAATACGACGATAATAGGAGAAATCCAACCGATCGTTGCACGAATTAGACGAATGTTCCTCGACGCACTCGACCATAGCCCGACGAACACGACTTAGAAATCCACCCAATAAAATAGTGCTGTCGCCCCTGTATGCCTCACAAAACGTCCTAGCGTCCCACAGTCCACACCTACGCACCTCACATCCAAGATGGAGCATCCATGGAGCGACGAGTACTACACCAAGCAACTATACTTGAACATGCTTAACATCTACAACCTGAAAATACAACTTTACGCCACCCTGCTATTGAAGAAGACCAAGAAGAAGAAGCGAACAATGAGACGACGCAGGTGGTTCGTGAGGGACTGGTTATCTGAGAGACCCACCTATGGCCACTACCACCAACTCCTCCAGAAGCTGCAGGCAACAGATGTGCAAACCTACAAATACTACCTGCGCATGAACGAACCACTCTTCAATGAGATCCTTGAACGCATCGCCCCCCGTATCATCAAGCAGGACACAAACTGGCGGAAGCCACTGGAACCTGGCCTGCGACTTGCAATTACGCTTCGTTTCCTGGCCACAGGCGAGGCCTACAAAAGTATGGCCCTTAATTTTAGAGTCGCGCCCAACACAATCTCCAAGCTTGTGCCAGAAACCTGTGAGGCCATCATCCAGGAGTTCCTGGATGAGGTGATCGTATGTCCATCAACACCGGAGGGGTGGAAGGCGATCGCCGAAGGATTTTCTAATACCTGGAATTTTCACCACACCATTGGGGCCCTTGACGGCAAGCACATTGCGCTTCAACCTCCAGCAAACACAGGATCCTACTATTACAACTACAAGGGCTACCACTCCATCGTCCTGCTTGCACTTGTAGACTCGAAGGGGAAGTTCACATACGTGGATGTTGGAGCCAATGGATCCTGCTCCGATGCTGGAATATTCCAGGTGACCGATCTGAGGCAGGCGCTGGAGAACAACGCCGCAGGATTACCTGACGATGAGCCGTTACCCGGGGATGACCACCCAGTGCCCTACTTCATTGTGGGTGACGACGCCTTTCCGATGAGACTGACTGCAAAAACACCCCCCCACAGAGGACTGCAGAAGGAGCGATGCACCGGGCAGCATTCGACCAGACTGTACCGTATTCGACTAATTCTGGCGACGATCTGGGTGCGCACGGCCGGCACACGAGTAGACCGGGGAATGTTCGTCCCGTTCTGGAAATGGGCCTCCATCCCAAAATCGTATGACTCGGGCAATTGTCTGACGATGTTCGAGTAACTCTTGCAATCATCGGCCAACTATCGCCCAAAGGAGGCAGATAGTGATCGTCTCGGCGGACGATAGTTCGGGCGTTTGTTTGGGAGCATTCGACCAACTATCGAGTGTTTGTCGAATGATTCTGGCTGTTATCGGGCTATAGCCGTGCAGGGATCGAGTAGCATACCGAAATATCGACCAAGTATTGGGCAATGATCGGGCATTGGTCGGGCAACAAACGCGCGTGTGATTCTGGCTACATTCGAGTGAGCCCAAAATGGCCGATCTTTGCCCGAATCACACGATCATTGACCGATAATAACCCGAATGTTGGTCGAATGTCGCACGAATAAAATTTAACGTTTTTTTTCCCCGAATGCCCCCGACATTCGGGAAAAATTTAGTGCATCCACTAAATTTTGCCGATACATCGGCCATTCAGTGACTGAAAATAAAGTAAAGGTGCCCAATTTCAAAAGAGCTAACTTCGTAGAAATCCGACAAAAACTAACAGAAATACAACTATCAGATGACGGCAATGTTGAGTAAGCCTGGCGCTTTAAAAATCATTTACTCACTCAGCAGAACACATACGTCCCCTTGTGCGAGAAGCGAAAAAACACTAATAAAAGCCCACCGTGGTTTAATAGCGAAATTAAACACTCAGTCAAGGAGAGAAAAATTGTCTTACAGGTTAAAGAAAGAACAAAGCACGCCCGAAAACATTAGACTTTTTGGGTAGGCGGTGGCCGAACTGGTAGCGTACTGGGCCCACATTCACGCGTGATGGACGACGCGGGTTCGAATCCCCACGCTACCACTCGGATTTTTCAGTCACCGCCGAGTGGCTTAAAACTACCCACATGCTGTCCTGAAGACCACCCATCAACCCGGACTCTAGAGGAAGCCGTCCAAGTGAATCAAGAACGAGTTCCGGGGGGCAGCATGAGCCAATGCAAGATGGCGCCACTATAAACACTCGCCTGCGCCAGAACGGGCTGGGCCAACCATCAGGCCTCACCTGGAAGAAGCCTTGGGCCGACCATCAGGCCCCACCGGGAAGATGCCAACCGGCGCAATAGGCAACAACGTAAAAAAAAAAAAAAAAAAAAATGATGCCAGGCGATGAGTAAAAAGATTAGTATGTCAGGCAAAGCGTAGATATGAAGAAAATATTGCAGCCAACTGTAAAAATAATCCGAAATCCTTCTTCAGTTACATAAACAACAGAAAGGCGATCAGAAGTGGAATTGGACCTTTAACAAACAGCGACGGTGCACTTGTGACTGACAGCCAACACATTGCAAACCTCTTAAACAGTTACTTTTCCTCGGTGTTTAATACTAACAGATTTCCTCTCGCTACCACCAACACCAGTACTATTGTAAATCTCGAGCATGCATTGCCTAATTTTGAAATAACAACCGATGAAGTCCTTAAAGTTCTCCAATCACTTAAAACAAATTAAAGTCCCGGACCCGATAAAGTATATCCTATACTGCTTAAAGAAACAAAGAGCGAAATACTCTCCTCCCTCACGACCGTATTCAATATGTCCTTGCGACAAGGCATCGTCCCTTCGGTTTGGAAAAAGGCTAACGTGACACCGATTTTTTAGAAAGGAGACAAAAAAATATCAGGTAATTACAGACCCATTAGTCTAACTTCAGTTGTAGGTAAGCTACTTGAGAGCATAATTAGAGACAAAATTGTGAGTTACTCTGAAAGCCACTCATTAATTGGGGATTCACAACTTGGCTTCCATAACAAAAGATCCTGCCTATCAAACCTATTGACATTTTATAACGACCTCTTCTCAGTTTATGACGTAACCAAATCATTGGACGTATTCTATCTTGATTTCCAGAAAGCGTTTGATAAAGTCCCACATCATAAATTACTTTATAAATTAAAGCAAATAGGTATTGACGGTCAAGTAAACCAATGGATCGCGAATTGGTTGAGCAACAGACAACAAAGAGTGGTGATTGACGGATTTAACTCAGAGTGGGCACCGGTCACTAGTGGCGTCCCTCAGGGCTCGGTTCTTGGCCCAGTGCTCTTCATTATTTACATCAACGATGTGGATGTTGGACTCAATAATCGCATTAGTAAATTTTCAGACGACACAAAGATTGGTATCTCGATTCTCACTGACGAAGACAGGCAAAACCTCCAAGAGGATTTGCACAAAAGTTCAGCTTGGTCTGATAGATAGGAGATGCCCTTTAACGTAGACAAGTAATGGAAACAAGAAATAAGAAGTTCGATTACGAAATGGGCGGCGTTAAACTCACAAGCGTTCAATGCGTTAAGGACCTGGGGGTTTAAATCGCGTCAAACCTCAAATTCTCACATCAATGCATCGATGCAGCAAATAAAGCAAACAGAATGTTGGACTTCATTAAAAGAAACTTTTTATTCAAGAATAAAGATGTAATACTTCCGCTCTACAATAGTTTATTCAGACCCCACTTGGAATATGCGGTACAGTTTTGGTATCCCCACCATGCAAAGGACATTGCTAAATTAGAAGGTGTTCAGCGTCGGGCAACAAAAATGATCCCTTCCTTGCGCAACAAATCTTACGAAGAAAGACTTTCCACCCTTAACATGTTCTATCTTGAGAAACGCCGCCTCCGAGGAAAACTGATCGAATGTTTTAAAATACTTAATGGTTTCACGAATGTAGACAGATCAAAATTGTTTATGATCGATGACACTTTGCGAACGAGGAACAATGGCATAAAACCCAAATGTAGACAAGTAAATTCAGACTGCACCAAATTTTTCTTCACCAACGTTGTAGTGCGAGAATGGAATAAGCTCCCACCTTCAGTGGTCCAGTGTAACACGATTGACTCCTTTAAAAACAAGCTCGACCGACACTTCATTGAACTTAATATTGACTAGAGTAGAAATGCAACGTTTTGGAGCCTTCTGATTAATGTAGAATCACTTAGGTTTAAGGACAGACTACCTAGTCTGGACCATGGGGTCTATGTGATCTGATTTTCTTTGTAAATCTTTGTAAAACTCTGCCGAGCGCCCCGGTAGCCGACCGAGCGTCCCAGAATACCCAGAATGCGCCGGGAATGTTAACTCGAATGCCGCCGAATGCCTCAAAATTTGATTTTTTTTTGCAAGTCGTGCTCTATCGGGGGACGATCGGGGCCATTCGTGTTGTGTGGGATTCGGCCTTTATTTTTCGTTCTCCTTGCCGACTTATTGTCCAGCAGTCGTGGAGCACGGATTTCCTCAACGATGGCTAGACGATATTCTACGAATATGAACTCGAATGCTGCACGAATGGCAGTCGGGCAGCTGTCGCGTTCAAGATCGTGTATGTGTGAAAGCCCGTAAGTTCATTTAAAGGTGTGTGTGAGAGAGAGAGAGAGAGAGAGAGAGAGAGAGAGAGAGAGAGAGAGAGAGAGAGAGAGAGAGAGAGAGAGAGAACGCTGCAGCAGTGTGACTGGCTGAAATTGTTTCAGAAAATCACTGTGATTGGCTGGCGAGTCTCATGACGTCATCGATGGAGCTTACCCAATCAGCTAGCTTCCTGCCATAGCAAGGTACTAACAACATTGCGAAGCCTCGTTTCTGGATCGGAATTTTAGCAATGTCAGTCAGGAATTTTAGCAATGTCAGCAATGTCAAGATGTCAGCTGTGACCTCCCGCTTCGTATACATCTCCCGGAAGCGACCGGATATTGTGGCAAGTGCAGAGCATGCAAGGTGAGTTTATTGCCTTACGACTTACCCGCAAGACTCTCCTGAAAGGCCCCGCAAACTACCATCGTACCTCATCATCCGTTACCCGGTTGGTGTCGACCCTGCCCTCAGCACGTCGCTTCTATCAGGACGGCAAGCCCATCAGCAGGATAGTTGTAACATGGACTTTACAGGACCCGCCACCCACCTCCATTGCCTTCAGCTTTCTTCCGTGTATCCCACCCTGTGAGGCACGTAAACTTGACAGTGACAGGCCAACGTGCTACAAGTGTTGGAGTGTTGGGCATATCTCCCGCTACTGCTCGGCCCAGGACAGGTGTGGGTGGTGTGCTGGGGGTCATGACTCTCGCACCTGCCCCCGCTGCGCCCCGCCACCTCCACTCTCTGACACGGTGGACCCCACCTCTCGGCTCCCACCTCCACCTGCTGAAGTCACCACGAACTGGCGTTGCCCTCGTTGCCACGAGCCTGGAGTGAGCGCCTGGCATGGTTGTGCCAGGCGTAAAGACACGCCTACACGGCCGTCCACTCAGCCAGGCCCGCCACCACCTCAACCTCGCGTTTCAACGGCTGCCTCTCCACAGGTCCTGGCCCTCCGCAACGCAGTGGAGAAGCTGATGACACGCTGTGCCACTCTTGAGTCACGGCTAGACACTATGGAGGCCTGCATTTCGAGCATGGCTGTCAGTCAGGCTAAAACTGAGGCCAACCTTGCTACCTTGGTGGAGGCACATCAGGCAGCTATCTCCGCCGTAACTAGGGGTGGGCAGGTACCGGTACCAGTACCGGTACTAACGGTACCAGGTAAACGGTACGGTACCGGTACCAGATTGCTCGGTACCGGTACCAGTTGCTCGGATTTATTTATTGGATTTATTGATAATTCTTCATGTCCGATTTTTTTTGTAGGTTGCTAATAAATATTGTTATTGTTATTAGACTATGATCGAGTACATCCATAATAACTATACATGCTATTTTTTTATCGAAAAAATAAATATTCACTTCATTTAGAGAGAGAGAGAGAGATCACCACTTAGTAAGTGGATATCTCGGTGATATGGGTAGTGGGTACTCGATCATAGTCTAATAACAATAACAATATATATTAGCGTTTTCTAAAGACTCGTGGGACTCACTAACTTTTAACCCAAGACTTCGTTTTCTTTTTACTTGCCACTATTAAATTCGTATGACTCGTTAACTTTTAGAGAGAGAGAGAGAGAGAGAGAGAGAGAGAGAGAGAGAGAGAGAGAGAGAGAGATCATATTTATCCAATAAAGCATTAACGAAAAAAGTTTGAATCCCTTGGCGAGAGTTTCTGGCTATAAAGAATTGCATGATGAATTATATAAGATGATTAAATATTGGAGGTGTAGCAGGAGAGAGAGAGAGAGAGAGAGAGAGAGAGAGAGAGAGAGAGAGAGAGAGAGAGAGAGAGAGAGAGAGAGAGATCGCCACTTAGTGAGTGGATATCTCGGTGATATGGGTAGTGGGTACTCGATCATAGTCTAATAACAATAACAATATTTATTAGCAACCTAAAAAAGAAAAAGAATCGGACATGAAAAATTATCCAGTAACTCCAATAAATGAATAAAATAATGGAAACGGGAGCTGTGATGGAAACGGAAAGCAGGACAAAATGGTGGGAACTTGAGGAGACGGTCAGCGGGGCAGTGACTCAGCGTCTACACACAGGACTCATACCACATGGAGGCGGGCGAGCACCGAGCGTCACTAAGATCCTAACGGCAATGCGCAGTGCCGAGTGATCATTAAGCTTCCCGGAACCCAAGTGATGATGATGCTTCGCGGTATAGGTACCGATAGCAGTTATCGATACCAGTACCGGCGAGTGATCATTAAGCTTCCCGGAACCCGAGTGATCATAATGCTTCGGTACCTGGTATTTAGTGACGCTCGGTGCTCGCACGCCTCCATGTGGTATGGGCCCTGTGTGTAGACGCTGAGTCACTGCCCCGCTGACCGTCTCCCCAAGTTCCCACCATTTTGTCCTGCTTTCCGTTTCCATCACAGCTCCCGTTTCCATTATTTTATTTATTTATTGGAGTTACTGGATAATTTTTCATGTCCGATTCTTTTTCTTTTTTAGGTTGCTAATAAATATTTTTATTGTTATTAGACTATCCATAACATCCATAATAACTATACATGCTATTTTTTTTTCGAAAAAATAAATATTCACTTCATTCAGAGAGAGAGAGAGTACATCCATAATAACTATACATGCTATTTTTTTTTCGAAAAAATAAATATTCACTTCATTCAGAGAGAGAGAGTACATCCATAATAACTATACATGCTATTTTTTTTTCGAAAAAATAAATATTCACTTCATTCAGAGAGAGAGAGAGATTTACATAGATTTACATAGAAAATCAGACCACACAGACCCCATGGTCCAGACTTGGTGGTCTGTCCTTAAACCTAAGTGATTTTACATTAATCAGAAGACTCCAAAACGTTGCATTTCTACTCTAGTTGATATTAAGTTGAAGGAAGTGACGGTCGAGCTTATTTTTGAAGGAGTCAATCGTGTTACACTGGACCACTGATGGTGGAAGCTTATTCCATTCTCGCACTACAACGTTGGTGAAGAAAAATTTGGTGCAGTCTGAATTTACTTGTCTACATCTGAGTTTTACGCCATTGTTCCTCGTGCGCAAAGTGTCATCGATCATAAACAATGTTGATCTGTCTACATTCGTGAAACCATTAAGTATTTTAAAACATTCGATCAGTTTTCCTCGGAGGCGACGTTTCTCAAGAGAGAACATGTTAAGGGTAAAAAGCCTTTCTTCGTAGGATTTGTTGCGCAAGGAAGGGATCATTTTCGTTGCCCGACGCTGAACACCTTCTAATTTAGCAATATCCTTTGCATGGTGGGGAGACCAAAACTGTACCGCATATTCCAAGTGGGGTCTGACTAAACTGTTGTAGAGAGGGAGTATTACATCTTTATTCTTGAATACAAAGTTTCTTTTAATGAAGCCCAACATTCTGTTCGCTTTATTTGCTGCATCGATGCATTGCTGTGAGAATTTGAGGTTTGACGCGATTTTGACCCCCAAGTCTTTGACGCATTGAACGCTTTTGAGTTTAACGCCGCGCATTTCGTATTCGAACTTCTTATTCCTCGTTCCAACTTGAAGGACCTGGCACTTGTCTACGTTAAAGGGCATCTCCCATCTATCCGACCAAGCTGAAATTTTGTGCAAATCCTCTTGGAGGCTTTGCCTGTCTTCGTCAGTGAGAACCGAGTTACCAATCTTTGTGTCGTCTGCAAATTTACTAATGCGGTTATTGAGTCCAACATCCACGTCGTTGATGTAAATAATGAAGAGCACTGGGCCAAGGACCGAGCCCTGAGGGACGCCACTAGTGACAGGCGCCCACTCTGAGTTAAATCCGTCAATTACTACTCTTTGTTGTCTGTTGCTCAACCAATTCGCGATCCATTGGTTTACTTGACCGTCAATACCTATTTGCTTTAATTTGTAAAGTAATTTATGATGCGGGACTTTATCGAACGCTTTCTGGAAATCAAGATAGACTACGTCCAGTGATTTCGTTACGTCATAAACAGTGAAGAGGTCGTTATAAAAGGTTAATAGGTTTGATAGGCAGGATCTTTTGTTTCGGAAGCCATGTTGTGAGTCCCCAATCAATGAGTGGCTTTCAAGGTAACTCACAATTTTGTCTCTACTTATGCCCTCAAGTAGCTTACCTACAACCGAAGTTAGACTAATGGGCCTGTAATTACCTGGTACTTTTTTGTCTCCTTTCTTGAAAATCGGTGTCACGCTAGCCTTTTTCCATTTACATAGATTTACATAGAAAATTAGACCACACAGACCCCATGGTACAGACTAGGTGGTCTGTCCTTAAACCTAAGTGATTTTACATTAATCAGAAGGCTTCTAAACGTTGCATTTCTACTCTAGTTGATATTAAGTTGAAGGAAGAGAGAGTTTTCTTTACAGGAAATTTGTTTGGGAATTTCATCAGAAGTCATTAAGAAAAAAAAAATCCTTTGGGTACCGGTACCGGTACCGGTACTAACGGTACTTGAGTTTTCGGTACCGGTACTACCGGTACTCAAATTAACGGTACTTGCCCATCCCTAGCCGTAACCTCTCTCACCGAAAAGTTGGACGACTTCGCCTCTCGCTACGAAGAGTCAGCTGACCGAGCAGCTCCCTCCCGTGTAACTGGTCGCCTCGTAGCTCCCTCCACCCCTGTCTCTCCCATCAAAAAGACAAAATCCTCGATAACGGGTCCCATCAGCTACACTTGGTGTCCTGGAATGCCTGCAGCGTCCCACAATTTGACAAGCAAGCTTCCCTACAAGCATATGTGTACAGATATCACCCTCAAGCAATACTAATTCAGGAGGCCTTTGTAGGCCAACATGAAAACAGAGTAGCACCCACTCTCACAGGTTATATCTGATACACCCATGGAGTACGAAATGGCCTCATCACATACATTCACTCCTCATTACAACACCGACCTCTCCGCAACTCAAGTGATGCAGACACGACCTTTCACCTGTTCGAAGTGACGGTGGGTAATGGAAAGCTACGGGTCTGCAATGTGCACTGTACCCCGCTAAATTAAATGTGGCCATACTTCCTCGTCCCACAGATCAAGGATTCATCTTTATGGGGGACTTCAATGCCCGTCATCCAGACTTAGGAGACCAGTCAAGATTGAACAGGAATGGGCACCACCTTCTGCATTACATTCAACGCAACCACCTCACTCGCTGGGACGCCGGGGGGCATATTCACGAGATGTCGCACACGTTTTCAGCCCTGCGACGCCCTCCTCTCTGATTCGCCGGCTGGCTCTCATGCTCCGCCCCCCTCCTCTGCGCCTCTGCCCATGGTCAGTCAGTGTCAGTGTCACAACCGCCCCCCCCCCCTCTCTCTCTCTCTCTCTCTCTCTCTCTCTCTCTCTCTCTCTCTCTCTCTCTCTCTCTCTCTCTCTCTCTCTCTCTCTCTCTTTATCCTACTCATTTATCCTACTCATTGCTACAACAGATTTGCCATACTGGAGGAGGAGGACGAGGAACAGAGAACCTTCTTGGTTGGTGACTCTATGATTCGCCATCAGGTGGTTGAATTCTGTGGCAGAGTCCCCCGTCGTAGGCGTAACTACTGTTATCCTGGAGCTGGTGTTGACGACATCACAGCTGCCCTGGACGAGGTCTCCGCTGAGGCCTCTAATGACTCACTCTTTGTTCTCCACACAGGTACAAACGACGTCACCACGACCCGGTCTGAGGAACTGCTGGACAAGTACCGTAGGCTCATCCAGCAGTATAAGACTAAATCCCCTAATATTTTGATTTCAGGAATTCTACCACGGACATGGGATGAGGGCGACTTCTACAGTAAGGCCTTCAGCCTCAACAACCGCCTGCAGACTCTCTGCGGAGAGCTTGACGTCGAATTCTTTAACGCCTGGAACGATTTCTACGGCCAGAGTAGACTTTTCCAAAGGGACGGCATACACCTGTCCCCCATCGGGGCAGCCAGATTTGGAAGGCTCCTCAACAACGCCGTACGTAACGCCCGAACAACAAAACACGACTCTCAGCCACGTCCTTCCATCCCGCCCGTGTAAATAGACACCTCACACCGCAACAGACTCGTAACATTGAACCCTCCAGTACCTCTATTACCAAGCTTCAAGATAACCTAAGAGTCCTTAGTTTCAATGCGCGTAGCCTAAGAAACAAATTTGATGAACTGCGATGTCTTGCTCTGACAGAAAACTTTGACGTAATTGCTATAACCGAAACATTTATCGACACCACTAATATTGATTTAAGTTCCGAATATAACATAGATGGCTACAGATTCTTCAACAATGATCGTGTAAACCGTAGAGGCGGTGGTGTCGCCCTTTTGTCAAAAGCTACTTGCAACCTACTGACAAAACACCAAGAAACAGTAACGTTGAACACTTGTGCGTGCGAGTAAACATTGCAAAAGTCAATTTAAATATATCTGTCACTTACAGGCCTCCGGGGCAATCACTTGATGGCGATCTTGAAATGTACAGCGTCTTAAGGCAGTCACTTAATAACAGCGACTCACTGATACTAGGAGACTTTAACCTCCCCATATCGACTGGGCGACACTGTCGGGTACAGAAGGTGAGTCCCATAGAATGATCGAATTTCTAGAGGAAAATTATCTAAGCCAAATGGTTTCTGAACCAACTCGACAAAATAACATACTTGACCTTGTTATAGCGACCCAAGATAACCTAGTCAGTAATGTCACGGTAGGAGAACACCTCGGTTCCTGCGATCATAAACTAGTGCGCGTTGACATTAGAGCTCAAACATCGGTGACTGAAAATAAAGTTAAGGTGCCCAATTTCAAAAGAGCCAACTTCGTAGAAATCCGACGAAAACTAATAGATATGCAACTATCAGATGACGGCAATGCAGAGGACGCCTGGCTAAACTTTAAAAATCACTTACTCACTCAGCAGGACACATTTGTCCCCTTGTGCGAGAAGCGAATTAACACTAATAAAAGCCCACCGTGGTTTAATAGCGAAATTAAACAATCAGTCAATGAGAGAAAATTGTCTGACAGGTTAAAGAAAGACCAAAGCACGCCCGAAAACATTAGACTTTACAATGATGCAAGGCGACGAGTAAAAAGATTAGTGCATCAGGCAAAGCGTAGATATGAAGAAAATATTGCAGCCAACTGTAAAAATAATCCGAAATCCTTCTTCAGTTACATAAACAACAGAAAGGCGATCAGAAGTGGAATTGGACCTTTAATAAACAGCGACGGTGCACTAGTGACTGACAGCCAACACGTTGCAAACCTATTAAATAATTACTTTTCCTCGGTGTTTAATAATAACAGTCCTCCCACCACCACCACCAACACCAGTACTAATGTAAATCCCGAGCATGCATTGTCTAACTTTGAAATAAAACCCGATGAAGTCCTTAAAGCCCTCAAATCACTTAAAACAAATAAAAGTCCTGGACCTGATAAAGTATATCCAACTCTGCTGAAAGAAACAAAGAGCGAAATACTCTCCTCCTCACAACCGTATTCAATAATGTCCTTGCGACAAGGCATTGTCCCTTCAGATTGGAAAAAGGCTAACGTGACACCGATTGTTAAGAAAGGAGACAAAAAGTACCAGGTAATTACAGGCCCATTAGTCTAACTTCGGTTGTAGGTAAGCTACTTGAGGGCATAATTAGAGACAAAATTGTGAGTTACCTTGAAAGCCACTCATTAATTGGGGACTCACAACATGGCTTCCGAAACAAAAGATCCTGCCTATCAAATCTATTAACCTTTTATAACGACCTCTTCACTGTTTATGACGTAACCAAATCACTGGACGTAGTCTATCTTGATTTCCAGAAAGCGTTTGATAAAGTCCCGCATCATAAATTACTTTACAAATTAAAACAAATAGGTATTGACGGTCAGGTAAACCAATGGATCGCGAATTGGTTGAGCAACAGACAACAAAGAGTAGTGATTGACGGATTTAACTCAGAGTGGGCGCCTGTCACTAGTGGCGTCCCTCAGGGCTCGGTTCTTGGCCCAGTGCTCTTCATTATTTACATCAACGACGTGGATGTTGGACTCAATAACCGCATTAGTAAATTTGCAGACGACACAAAGATTGGTAACTCGGTTCTCACTGACGAAGACAGGCAAAGCCTCCAAGAGGATTTGCACAAAATTTCAGCTTGGTCGGATAGATGGGAGATGCCCTTTAACGTAGACAAGTGCCAGGTCCTTCAAGTTGGAACGAGGAATAAAAAGTTTGATTACGAAATGCGCGGCGTTAAACTCAAAAGCGTTCAATGCGTCAAGGACTTGGGGTTCAAAATCGCGTCAAACCTCAAATTCTCACAGCAATGCATCGATGCAGCAAATAAAGCGAACAGAATGTTGGGCTTCATTAAAAGAAACTTTTATTTAAGAATAAAGATGTAATACTCCCGCTCTACAACAGTTTAGTCAGACCCCACTTGGAATATGCGGTACAGTTTTGGTCTCCCCACCATGCAAAGGATATTGCTAAATTAGAAGGTGTTCAGCGTCGGGCAACGAAAATTATCCCTTCCTTGCGCAACAAATCCTACGAAGAAAGGCTTTCTACCCTTAACATGTTCTCTCTTGAGAAACGTCGCCTCCGAGGAAAACTGATCGAATGTTTTAAAATACTTAATGGTTTCACGAATGTAGACAGATCAACATTGTTTATGATCGATGACACTTTGCGCACGAGGAACAATGGCGTAAAACTCAGATGTAGACAAGTAAATTCAGACTGCACCAAATTTTCTTCACCAACGTTGTAGTGCGAGAATGGAATAAGCTCCCATCATCAGTGGTCCAGTGTAGCACGATTGACTCCTTCAAAAATAAGCTCGACCGTCACTTCCTTCAACTTAATATCAACTAGAGTAGAAATGCAACGTTTTGGAGTCTTCTGATTAATGTAAAATCACTTAGGTTTAAGGACAGACCACCAAGTCTGGACCATGGGGTCTGTGTGGTCTGATTTTCTATGTAAATCTATGTAAATCTCTCTCTCTCTCTCTCTCTCTCTCTCTCTCTCTCTCTCTCTCTCTCTCTCTCTCTCTCTCTCTCTCTCTCTCTCTCTGTGTGTGTGTGTGTGTGTGTGTGTGTGTGTGTGTGTGTGTGTCTCTCTCTCTCTCTCTCCTCTCTCTCTCATCCGAACAAAAACGAGTCACGGCCACGTCCCTCCACCCTGCCCGTGTAAATAGACGCCGTGCATCACAACAAACCCGTAACCGTGATCCCAAGTACCACCACCTCTATTACCAAGCCTCTAGATAACTTAAAAATCCTTAGTTTCAATGCGCGTAGCCTAAGAAACAAATTTGATGAACTGAGATGTCTTGCTTTAACAGAAAATTTTGACATAATTGCTATAACCGAAACATTTATCGACACCACAAATATTGATTTAAGTTCCGAATACAACATAGATGGCTACAGACTCTTCAACAAAGATCGTGTAAACCGTAGAGGCGGTGGCGTTGCCCTTTATGTCAAAAGCTATTTGCAACCCACTGACAAAACACCGGGAAACAGTAACGTTGAACATTTGTGCGTGCGAGTAAACATTGCAAAAGTCAGCTTAAATATATCTGTCACCTACAGACCTCCCGGGCAATCACTCGATGACGACCTTGAAATGTACAGCGTCTTAAGGCAGTCACTTAATAACAGCGACTCACTGATATTAGGAGACTTTAACCTCACCCATATCGACTGGGCGACACTGTCAGGTACAGAAGGCGAGTCACATAGAATGATCGAATTTCTAGAAGAAAATTATCTAAGCCAAATGGTTTCTGAGCCAACTCGACAAAATAATATACTCGACCTTGTTATAACAACCCAAGATAACCTAGTCAGTAGTGTCACGGTAGGAGAACACCTCGATTCTTGCGATCATAAATTAGTGCGCGTCGACATTAAAGCTCAATCATCAGTGACTGAAAATAAAGTAAAGGTGCCCAATTTCAAAAGAGCTAACTTCGTAGAAATCCGACAAAAACTAACAGAAATACAACTATCAGATGACGGCAACGTAGAGGAAGCCTGGCTAAGCCTTAAAAATCACTTACTCACTCAGCAGAACACATTCGTCCCCTTGTGCGAGAAGCGAATTAACACTAATAAAAGCCCACCGTGGTTTAATAGCGAAATTAAACAATCAGTCAATGAGAGAAAATTGTTTTACAGGTTAAAGAAAGAAGAACAAACGCCCGAAAACATTAGACTTTATAATGATGCCAGGCGACGAGTAAAAAGACTAGTAGGTCAGGCAAAGCGTAGATACGAAGAAAATATTGCAGCCAACTGTAAAATTAATCCGAAATCTTTCTTCAGTTACATAAACAACAGAAAGGCGATCAAAAGTGGTATTGGACCTTTAACAAACAGCGACGGTGCACTAGTGACTGACAGCCAACACATTGCAAACCTCTTAAACAATTACTTTTCCTCGGTGTTTAATACTAACAGTCTTCCTCTCGCTACCACCAACACCAGTACTATTGTAAATCTCGAGCATGCATTGCCTAATTTTGAAATAACAACCGATGAAGTCCTTAAAGCTCTCCATTCACTTAAAACAAATAAAAGTCCTGGACCTGACAAAGTATATCCAACTCTGCTGAAAGAAACAAAGAGCGAAATACTCTCCTCCCTCACAACCGTATTCAATATGTCCTTGCGACAAGGCATCGTCCCTTCAGATTGGAAAAAGGCTAACGTGACACCGATTTTCAAGAAAGGAGACAAAAATGTACCAGGTAATTACAGGCCCATTAGTCTAACTTCGGTTGTAGGTAAGCTACTTGAGGGCATAATTAGAGACAAAATTGTGAATTACCTTGAAAGCCACTCATTGATTGGGGACTCACAACATGGCTTCCGAAACAAAAGATCCTGCCTATCAAACCTATTAACCTTTTATAACGACCTCTTCACTGTTTATGACGTAACGAAATCACTGGACGTAGTCTATCTTGATTTCCAGAAAGCGTTTGATAAAGTCCCGCATCATAAATTACTTTACAAATTAAAGCAAATAGGTATTGACGGTCAAGTAAACCAATGGATCGCGAATTGGTTGAGCAACAGACAACAAAGAGTAGTGATCGACGGATTTAACTCAGAGTGGGCGCCTGTCACTAGTGGCGTCCCTCAGGGCTCGGTCCTTGGCCCAGTGCTCTTCATTATTTACATCAACGACGTGGATGTTGGACTCAATAACCGCATTAGTAAATTTGCAGACGACACAAAGAGTGGCAACTCGGTTCTCACTGACGAAGACAGGCAAAGCCTCCAAGAGGATTTGCACAAAATTTCAGCTTGGTCGGATAGATGGGAGATGCCCTTTAACGTAGACAAGTGCCAGGTCCTTCAAGTTGGAACGAGGAATAAGAAGTTCGAATACGAAATGCGCGGCGTTAAACTCAAAAGCGTTCAATGCGTCAAAGACTTGGGGTTCAAAATCGCGTCAAACCTAAAATTATCACAGCAATGCATAGATGAAGCAAATAAAGCGAACAGAATGTTGGGCTTCATTAAAAGAAACTTTGTATTCAAGAATAAAGATGTAATACTCCCGCTCTACAACAGTTTAGTCAGACCCCACTTGGAATATGCGGTACAGTTTTGGTCTCCCCACCATGCAAAGGATATTGCTAAATTAGAAGGTGTTCAGCGTCGGGCAACGAAAATGATCCCTTCCTTGCGCAACAAATCCTACGAAGAAAGGCTTTCTACCCTTAACATGTTCTCTCTTGAGAAACGTCGCCTCCGAGGAAAACTGATCGAATGTTTTAAAATACTTAATGGTTTCACGAATGTAGACAGATCAACATTGTTTATGATCGATGACACTTTGCGCACGAGGAACAATGGCGTAAAACTCAGATGTAGACAAGTAAATTCAGACTGCACCAAATTTTTCTTCACCAACGTTGTAGTGCGAGAATGGAATAAGCTTCCACCGTCAGTGGTCCAGTGTAACACGATTGACTCCTTCAAAAATAAGCTCGACCGTCACTTCCTTCAACTTAATATTAACTAGAGTAGAAATGCAACGTTTTGGAGTCTTCTGATTAATGTAAAATCACTTAGGTTTAAGGACAGACCACCAAGTCTGGACCATGGGGTCTGTGTGGTCTGATTTTCTATGTAAATCGATGTAAATCTCTCTCTCTCTCTTTTTGTGTGTGTGTGTGTGTGTGTGTGTGACATCTCGTGACTATGCCTCTCTCTCTCTCTCTCTCTCTCTCTCTCTCTCTCTCACACACACACACACACTCTCTCTCTCTCTCTCTCTCTCTCTCTCTCTCTCTCTCTCTCTCTCTCTCTCTCTCTCTCTCTCTCTCTCTCTCTCGACTTTCCTGTGAGTAATCGTGGGTAAGATAACCTGTCAGAATGGGGGAAGGGAAGGAAGAGGCAACAAAGAAAAGGGCGGCTGCCCGAGGCTGGGTTACCAGACAGTCCACAGCCTTAAAGGACTTACTAGACAAACCCAGCATCAGTGAATTTGAGTTGAGAAGTGCCATAGAGACCTTTGACCGTAGATTAAGCACTTTAGATGAGAGACAGGCTGAACTTGAACTTGTAGTAGACGACGGTGACCTAGGTCAGTGCATAGATGAAGCAGACAGCTACAGACGTGCCAGTCAAGAGAATTGGCTACGTGCAAATGAGAAGTTACAAGAACTAATGAAGGCCAGTCAGATTGAATCAGGTTCTGTTGGCAAGTCACCTGAAGTGAAGTTACCCAAGCTTGAACTGCCAAAGTTTAAAGGAGATGTTACAGAATGGCAGTCCTTCTGGGATCAGTTTAGCTCTCACATAGATGGCACAGAGATTCCAGTTATAAGCAAGTTTACTTATCTGGTGTCTCTGTTAGAAGGAGAAGCTAAATCAGTAGTTCAAGGTCTCTCACATACTAGTGCTAATTACAGTATTGCTTGTGATCTACTGAAGGAGACATATAACAGGCCTGAGAGAATTATATTTGCCCATGTGCAGTCCCTTTTGAGTGGCCATGTCCCTGGGAAGGCCAAGGGACCCAAGTATGTGACTCAACTTTGGAGTCTCAGAGATGAGATACTGACACACATCAGAAGTTTAGAGGCCCTAGGTGTGTCAGGCAAGCAGTGTGAAATCTTCCTAACTCCCATCATCCTGTCCCGTCTGCCCAATGAGATTCGTCTGGAGTGAGCTCGCAAGGGTGTTGGACATGAGAGTGACCTCGACTGGCTTCTGACGTTTCTACGACAAGAAATTGAGAGCATCGAGAAGTCAGAGGCCTTCAAGGACGTCACCGCGGGTAAAAGGGAGAGTCTGTCTTCCCCTGAAGAGAAGAAGAATTGGCAGACGCGGGAGCCTAAGGGAAAGGTATCATCCGCGGCTGCATTACACACATCTTCGGAAGGTGAGAAGCTCCTTTGTGGATTTTGCAACAAGAAACATGCTTCCGAGAGATGCTTTGAGACCCAGAGACTTAGTGGAAAAGAACGCGTTGAAAGAATTAAGACTGCTGGAATGTGTTTCAAGTGCTTAGGCAAAGGACACATTGCTAGAGGGTGCTCAGCCAAGTGTCAGAAATGTAGAGGTTATCACCACCATCTCATTTGTGGTGTCAAGATAGATAATAGTAAAAGTGAACCTGTAAAAAATGAGTCAGTAAAGGCAACTCAAGAACTACCTGCTGATAATAGTAATGGAGAAACAAGTAAGAGTCAGGCTACTAATTTTGCTGGAATTTCCTTGTCTAATATATCAGTTAATAAGGAGACATGTGCTATACTGCAAACTGCTCAGGTGAGAGTTGCAGGAGCAAATGGTGTCCTTCATAGGGCCAAGTTGTTGTTTGATAGTGGCTCCAGTAGGACATATGTCAGTAGTAGACTTGTTAAGAAATGCAAACCCACATGGAACTCCAGCAAACCCATTTCTTATTCAGTATTTGGAGGTAATGATTCCTCTAATATAAAGCAGTGCAACCTGTTTGATCTGAAGGTTCTTGATTGCAGTGATGCACCACACAAGTTAACAGCTGTAGAGATTCCAGTGATATGCCAACCCTTAGTGAGAACCACTGTGCCTGTAGGTATACTATCCAAATTTCCTGTGCCTCTTGCAGATGACTATCAGAGTGATTCCTATATGGATATAGATATACTAGTGGGTCAGGATGCTTACTGGAAATACATAATGTCTAATGAGTCTGTGCAAGTGGGAGGCGTAGTGGCCCAAAGATCATTGTTTGGCTGGGTATTGTCAGGGGCTTGGAATGCTGACACTAGTTCTAAGGTACCAGTAACCTCTCCACAGATGTTATGTATTTCTAAAGTGTCTGATTATGATGTAAGCAAGTTTTGGGACTTAGAGACTATAGGGATACAGTCCAAGGAATCAGATCATAAGTTTGAGTCAGATGCTGCCTTGCAAGAGTTTTCACAGAATGTTTCATATGCTAAAGGCAGATATGAAGTGTCATTACCTTGGAAAAGTGACTCCTTGAAAAGTGCCCTACTCAACAATGAGAAACTTGCTATGAAGAGACTAGATAAGTTACATGCCAAACTAGATAAAGATGTTGAGTTGAAAACTGCATATTACAAGGTTTTTGAGGACTATGTGCAAGAAGGTATTGTTGAGGAAATCCCTAGTAATGAGATAGTCTGTGAGAATCCTACCTTTTATATGCCTCGCCGCCCTGTGGTTAAAGAAACTAGTAACAGTACCAAGGTGAGACCTGTCTTTGATGCTTCAGCCAGTGGGTATAATGGAATTTCACTGAATGATTGTCTCTTGAAGGGTCCATCACTCAACCCAGATTTAGTAGAAGTGATGATCAGGTTTAGAAGATGGCCTATTGCTCTTACTGCTGATGTTACCAAGGCCTTTCTACAGTTGTGTGTGAAAAGACGAGACAGAGATGTACACCGTTTCTTGTTGAGAGATGAGGATGAGATTAAGTACATGAGATTCCTGCGGGTTCCCTTTGGAAACACTGCCAGCCCATTTCTATTGAATGCCACAATAAAACATCATTTAGAGAAGTATCCAAGTACTGAAGTAATACAAGAACTGAAAGAGGATATGTATGTAGATAACTGGCTGAGTGGTGCTGACAGTGTGGAGGAAGCTGCCTGCAAATTTAGAGAGGCTTGTGAGGTTTTGGCACATGGTAGCATGCCTCTGACTAAGTGGGTTTCAAACAGTAAATTAGTAACTTCCATGTTTCAGGATAAAGTTGATCAAGTACATGGAGAAGAAGGTACTAAAGTGTTAGGCCTACAGTGGTGTAACACTTCTGATGAGTTTTCTTTTGAAGGATTAGAATTGAACACCCAGACTGAGTTGACATATACCAAAAGAAGCATGCTGAGCTTGATTGCCAAGATCTTTGACCCTCTAGGTCTTTTCAATCCCTTTGTGATGTTTGGCAAAATACTTTTTCAAGATATTTGGAGGCTGAGTCTTCAGTGGGATGATAAATTGCCTCAGGATGTGAAGCATAAATTTGAAAGATGGGTCCTGAGTGCAGCATCTCTCAGGGATTGGAAGATGGACAGATGTTATTTTCCTTTTCTTAAGTGGAATAGCCTTACTGATGTAGAGCTTCATGCCTCTGGAGATGCTTCAGAGAAAGGTTACGGTGCCTGTGTATATATCCGTACCTGCTTACCAGATGGTGCCTACAGGGTTGCATTAGTCACTTCAAAGTCTAGAGTGGCACCTATTAAGACCATAACTCTGCCCAGATTGGAGCTGATGGGGGCTTTATTGTGTGCTAGATTAGTAAGCTTTGTGAAGCAAGCCCTCCATCTAAACATGAATGCTAAGGTATTTTGCTGGACTGATTCACAGATAACTCTAGCTTGGATCAAGGGTGACCCTGTGAAGTGGAAAATGTTTGTTGCAAACAGAGTCACAGAAATTCAAAGCTTAACTCCACCAAGTTCTTGGCATCACTGCCCTGGACATGAGATGATGCTAAGGTAAAGATGTTTTATCATGTACAGAGAGATATGTTTCCTCATGAGATTGCGGCTCTGCTAAGTGACAAGCCTCTTCCTAAGGGGTCAAAGTTGATTAGTCTAGATCCCTTTCTAAATGATAAAGGTTTATTGAGAATCAGAGGTAGACTGGAAAATGCTGAATTGAGCTTTGACTGTAAACATCCAATAATAGTTCCAAAATGTCACCTAGCAAAGCTACTGGTCAAGTTTCACCATCTTTTTCTCAAACATGCAGGTGTTTCTACCATTGTATCTACCTTGAGAGAAAGTTTCTGGATTATAGGAATTAGAAGAATTGCTAAGACTGTGATCAAGGAATGTGTAAGATGCCAGAGACATGACTCCAGAGCTTGTAGCCAGCCAGTAGCCCCACTACCAGAACTGAGAGTTACAGCTGCTCCACCATTTACAGTGACTGGCCTGGATTTTGCTGGTCCTCTATTCTGTTCTGATTTCCCGTCTATTTTACTGTTCACCTGTGCTGTTGTCAGAGCTATATATTTAGAGCTCACTGACTCTATGAGTGTTGAGGATTGCATGCTTGCCCTCCGCAGATTCATTGCACGGAGAGGGCTACCTTCAGTGATGTACTCAGATAATGCCAAAACTTTTGTTGCTTGCAGTGGGCAAATGCAGAAGGTTTATGGTCACATATCTCCCCACTGGAAGTTTATAGTCCCCCGTTCTTCATGGTGGGGAGGATGGTGGGAACGTCTGATACGATCTGTCAAGTCTGCCATGAGGAAAAGTTTAAGTGTTAAGTATATTTCCAGAAGTGAACTAGAGACTGTACTACATGAAATAGAAGCATGTGTAAACTCAAGACCTCTCTCTAGCTTGTGTTGGGGATGAACCTAATAGTGCTCCGCCTTTATCTCCCTCACATTTCCTCATTGGCAGAAATGCTAGTACTCACTCTGAGTTGGACCCCAAACCTTCCTGTATTTCCCCTCAAGATCTGAGGAATAGAGAACATTTGAGAAACCAGACTTTAGACAAATTTTGGAAGAGGTGGAGCTCAGATTATATATCCAATTTGCCCCCAGTTGTTAAGGGTTTCACTTCAAAATGCAGTATTAAAAAAGGTGACTTAGTCCTGGTGAAGGAGGACAACATTCCAAGGCTACAATGGCCCCTGGGTTTAGTTGTAGATATTTTCCCTGGTCAGGATGGTGTTCTCACAAGTGTAAATGTGAAGACTTCCAGAGGAGTACTAAATAGGGCAGTTCAAAAGTTACATAACTTGGAAGTATCTAGCCATGAGTATACTGATGTTAATGAGACTGTCCAAGATTTACCTGAAGTTGATGCAGCTGTCCAGGAGTCCTCAGATTCTAGTCCACTTCCTGAGACAGCTGCTGAAACTCGTACTCGCTCTGGTAGGTCTGTTAAAGTTCCTAGAAAACTTGACTTGTAACTTTAGTTGAAGTTCAAGTTGACGGACTAGTTTCTGAGGCTGTGTATTGTATTTCGTAAGTGATATGTATGAATAATTTAAGGTTGATGCTTTATACTCAGGAATACAGTTGTCATATGTAATAGGAGTGCTAGACTCCTATGGTGGGGAGTATATTGAAATTAGTGAAGAAGTTATTTAAGTGTCCCATGAAAGTACAGTTTCTTTAATTGCTCCTCCACATATTTTTATAAATCCAGAAGTTTAAGCTGAAATTACTGAATCCATTATTTTCCTTTATTATAATTAATTTCATTTAGTTTCTGTAAATCAAGTTTTGTATTCTTAGTTGAACTGAGATAGGTATATATTTGCCTTTCTCGGGTTTTGTCTGTACAAGTTCCTGTCGTTGAAAATAAACACGATTCAGCAAGAAGAGCGAGACCAAGCCGCCACCAGCCCTTTCTCTGCCCTCCGTTCACCTCCAGATCTTAGCCACGGCGTTGATAATTCCAACATATACAATTCATAGGGGATCTCATCCAGCCCTGCTGCCTTGCAATTCTTCTGCTTCTTCAAACATACCTCGACTTCCTCTCTGCTAATTCTCTCATTCAGCTCATCCGCATCCTTCCTCTCAAGCGTTACACATCCCTCTCTCACACTCAAAAACTTCACCCAACCCTCCAATCTCTTCCCAGAAACCTTTTATACACTCTTTCTTTCTATCTGTGTCCCTGATATCCTCACCATTTACTTTGAGGCATTCCACGGTTTCACTATCAGTCACACTCTCACCCCTCAAGAATTTATACCATCCACGCCCACCTTCTAGGCCTTTTTCTTTCAGAGCCTCAATCACACTCCTCTCACACCTGACCTTGGCCTCCCTAACCTTCCGTTTAGTGACCCTCTGTTGCCTTACATACTCTGACCATGTATTCTGATACTCATTCTCTGCCTCAATGTTTTCATGTCTTGGGGTCTTGGTCTTGGTCCTGGGTGTCGGTATTACACCAAGGCCATGTCGCCAGCTGCTCACAGAGTTTCGTTCAGCTTTCCTGTCTTTCTTTTATATGTAGTCTTTGTTTGAACATCGCACGTACGGAGCAGCACTTGCGACCACAATGGAGGAATTAGGACCAAATGGTGAGATACGACCGGTTGAACATACGGCGCCAGGAAACCATGTACCGAATGACAAAGGAAAATGGCGATTCTCCTGCTGGCAACGTGATGAAAGCACGTCCTCACACCAAAGAAATGCTGCCAAGTCATACTCACTGAACGATCTGTCTCGTAACATGGACGTTATCTCGCATCACCGAATAAAAAAAAACTTCTGTATATAGTGTTTTTGTGAAGTACAAAGGCTAATGTTTACTCACCCCCCCAAAAATTCCTACATGTCGTCACACCTGGGTCAAAATGGCCACTTCCAAAACTTTATTTGACAACAAAAATAACGTTACTGGAAACGCTGTGCCGAATGGCACACGGGGCACTCATACCAGAGAAGTGAGAAGGAGCAGAGGACTGTGATACCCTCTCCTCAACAGGGCACCCGACGCACTAATACATGCCCGTGAATGAGTTGAAAAATTCGGCCAAGGTTAACCACAGTGAGCGCGAGTTTCAAAAACCCCTTAATTTTTGTGCCAAACGGCAAACGGTTTCCATTCTAGGGTTAAGCAGTATAGGATATACGTTGTCAGGTCCGGGGCTTGTATTTGTTTTAAGGGACTGGAGAGCTTTAAGGACTTCATCGGTAGTTATTACAAAGTTAGGCAATGCCTGCTCAAGAGGAGGAAGAATCTTCCTCCAAGAGAGCGACCCGCTGAGGGCCACTCCATGTATTATTCCTCCAAGGATAAAACTAAGCGTAAGGAAAAGAAAATACAAGAAATAAAAGACCATAAATAAAATGCATAAAAGACAACAACTTAGGGCATAAAAAGTCTCCAATTAGAAAGAAAAGAAGAAAAAATAGGAAAATAGGCAAATCGGAAAATAGGAAAACCTGAATATAGTGTGAAGAAGAAAAAAAGCAGATCATCACAAAGAAGAAGAAAATACGGAAATAAAAGAAAAATGGGAAAAAATATGTACTAAATCAGAAGAGGAAAACAGGAAAATCTGAATCTAGGTACACAGAAAAAATAAAGAATCAAGAAGGACATAAGAAGATGTGCAAAGAGATTTGATTGATTGATAGTTTATTGTTGCAGATAAACAAGAGGAGAAGGAAAAGAAGAAAACAGGAAATAAAATAAAGAAATGGGAAAATAGTTCAATCGCAAAGGATAAAATAGGAAATTAATAATATAGGGAGACAGAAAAGTGAAACAATCAAGAAGGAGCCAAGAAGCTATACAGGAAGGCGCAGAAGAAGAGGAGGAGGAAGTCAACAAGTCCCCTGTGACATCAAGATCAAGGTCGAGGTCCGCCGCGTGCCCTGAAGTGCCCTGGCAGTGTTTCTCGTGGAGGAGGAGCCCCTCGGCGTGCAGGCCCCCAGGGTGAGTGTGCGGGTGGTGGAGGGCCAGGGTGTGGACGGGCTACACTTGGGACAGGAAGGAGCGGAGGGCCAGGGTGTGGCCGGGCTACACTTGGGACAGGAAGGAGGGAGGGCCAGGGTGTGGACAGGCTACACTTGGGACAGGAAGGAGGGAGGGCCAGGGTGTGGACGGGCTGCACTTGGGACAGGAAGGAGGGGAGGGCCAGGGTGTGGACAGGCTACACTTGGGACAGGAAGGAGGGAGGGCCAGGGTGTGGACAGGCTACACTTGGGACAGGAAGGAGGGAGGGCCAGGGTGTGGACAGGCTGTACTTGGGACAGGAAGGAGGGAGGGCCAGGGTGTGGACAGGCTACACTTGGGACAGGAAGGAGGGAGGGCCAGGGTGTGGACAGGCTACACTTGGGACAGGAAGGAGGGAGGGCCAGGGTGTGGACGGGCTACACTTGGGACAGGAAGGAGGGAGGGCCAGGGTGTGGACGGGCTGTATTGGGACAGGAAGGAGGGAGGGCCAGGGTGTGGACAGGCTACACTTGGGACAGGAAGGAGGGTAGGGCCAGGGTGTGGACAGGCTACACTTGGGACAGGAAGGAGGGGAGGGCCAGGGTGTGGACGGGCTACACTTGGGACAGGAAGGAGCGGAGGGCCAGGGTGTGGACGGGCTACACTTGGGACAGGAAGGAGGGGAGGGCCAGGGTGTGGACGGGCTGTACTTGGGACAGGAAGGAGGGGAGGGCCAGGGTGTGGACGGGCTACACTTGGGACAGGAAGGAGGGGAGGGCCAGGGTGTGGACGGGCTGTACTTGGGACAGGAAGGAGGGGAGGGCCAGGGTGTGGACGGGCTGTACTTGGGACAGGAAGGACCCAGCAAACATGGTTATGCCGGGCCTGCATCTTGCCAGTGCTGGCAAGTCATCATAAACCAAATTGGTTTTGAATCGGTAAGCCATCACGTAGTAATGGGCCCAACAGCGGGCCATTTACTTGCCGATATATGTTTGCACCCCGGGCCTGAATCAGTTAAGCTGCGTGCCAGAAACAGATCTATATTGGCATTCTTTAACCATACTGCAGCCAATACTGGGCCTATGCAGCCTTCTATTAATACCAATGCCGGACCAATTCTGAGCCGGTTGCAGGCCAACATGGACCAACTGTTTCCATTACCACCCCGCTTTGCAGCTGTGATTTTCCTTTTGCCTTCTCAAAGCTTCATCTCATTGACTGTGTATGTCATCAGAAGAAGACCTTATGAAGTAACAGACGCTGTTCCTCCATAACGTTGTTTTCTAATGACATACACAGTCAATGACATGAAGCTTCAAGAAGGCAAACGGAAAACCACAGCTCCAAAGCTGTGTTGTATTGATAACAGTAAAAATCACAATGAAATCCAGACAACAAATAACTGCAAACACAACACTGAAATGGGATTATCAAATCATATTATGCCAGTATTCTGGATTTTCAAGTGTTAGGGTTCTAACAGATGCTATAATTTGTCATCCATTTTCTTTGGATCATTTTAGATCTTTGATAATACAATAGTATCTTATTAAATAATGAGGCCAAAAATGATCTATGTTGCATAGTAACTTTGACCACATTCAATAATGGTGGTTATATGACTGGACACATATTGCAAGCATCCATGAAAAATAAATGAATGCAAATTATAACATCCGTGAACCCAAAGATTGTCAGACCTAAGGATCGACATGAAAAAATGCAACTCAAATACAAAAATGTAATTTTGCTGCTTCATATCAAGCACTCAACCTTTCAACTTTGCTTGACATGGTGCTGTTTGACCTTGATATGTCTTACACTGGCAAGATTTAAGATTGGCAAAGTGTGAGCTAATTTACTGCTAGAATGTGTCATATAAGTGCTATAAATAAGACGATAATCATTATATGATGCAAAATATATTCTTTCCATAAGAAATCAAAAGCAAATCACAGCATCATGGTGAGATACATCTCTCCCTCTATACTATGAAACAGACAAATCACAGCATCATGGTGAGATACATCTCTCCCTCTATACTATACAACAGACAAATCACAGCATCATGGTGAGATACATCTCTCCCTCTATACTATACAACAGACAAATCACAGCATCATGGTGAGATACATCTCTCCATCTATAATATACAACAGACAAATCACAGCATCATGGTGAGATACATCTCTCCCTCTATACTATACAACAGACAAATCACAGCATCATGGTGAGATACATCTCTCCCTCTATACTATACAACAGACAAATCACAGCATCATGGTGTGATACATCTCTCCCTCTATACTATACAACAGACAAATCACAGCATCATGGTGAGATACATCTCTCCCTCTATACTATACAACAGACAAATCACAGCATCATGGTGAGATACATCTCCTCTATACTATACCTCTACACACACACACACACACACACACACACACACACACACACACACACACAGGATATGGAGAAGATTGGTAGAGAAGACCTAGTGATGAAGGACGTTAAGTGGTAGAAGAGGGCATAGCAAGAAACTGAAAAAGACGACATTCAGAAAAGACAAAGAAACACACAGTTTTCCACATAGAAGTATAACAGCTTGAAATGAACTTCATGAGATTGTGTGTGCAAAAACAATACATGAATTTAAGACAAAGTTGGATAGAAAAAGATATAGACGGGATGACAGCATGAGGCTAAGTATGGCTCTTTTCCTTACAACTAGGTAAACACACACAAACACACACATGGGAATCTCGCCCTAAATTCCGCATCCTTTTTATAGCGTAATTGATGCACTGTACTCCTGAAAAAAATATCTCCCTCAACTCATGCAGGAAAACATTATTTTTGATACTTTTCCTCAACTATTTCTTCATTTTGCCAAGAAAAATTGTCATTATCTGTGAAAAATTAATAAAACAGGAAACAGAATGAACCTAATGTCCTGTATCCTTTTCATAGCTCAAGGGACCATATTGGCTCTCTGGCGGTGACTCAGAGACAAGTACTGTTTGGACTTAACTCGGATCCTCTTTTCTATTTCGGGAAAAAATAATACTGGCTGTCGTTTGGAGCCAAATGTCCAAACGTGGTACTTGCTGGTAGAAAAAAAATGTATTTACCCTTTGCTGGTAAGGTTTTAAGGTTTGCATCTGTGTGTGGTGTGTGTGACCACTGAGGCGAATGTGCAGGCCGCAGTCTCCTGGCCCAAACAGACACAATACTAGCTTGGAGGTTTTGTATTTTTTTGCCCAGGGCTTTATTTTGCTCTCCAGCAACTTAAGAATGATTTAACTTGCTGTTAAATAATTGTTAGTAGCTATTTTGATTGGTCTTAAGATAAGTGATTTACAGATGCCCTCTCGCTGGAGAGGGTGTCTGTAAATCTTATCTAGACAGAATCAAAAATATAGGTTCTAAGCTAACAATTATTTAACAGCAAGTTAAATCATTCTTAAGCTGCTGGAGAGCAAAGTGAATCAAACTACTGTTCAAAATGCCAGCTGGATAGTATGGTCCCTTGACGCACTGTACTCCTGAAAAAAAAATCTCCTACAACTCATGCAGGATAGCATTATTTATGGTACCTTTCCTCAACTAATTCTTCATTTTGCCAACAAAAATCACCATTATCTGTGAAAAATAAATAAAACAGGAAACAGAATATTAAAAAATAAATTAACTAACTCTTCAACTCCAATATTAGGGAAGTAAAAACTGAACTGAAAAAAAACAACAACTAATGAACAATAATAATGATGATAATAATAATAATAATAATAATAATAATAATAATAATAATAATGATGATGATGATGAATACAGTATTAACTGCATGAAACATTGCCAGAAGTTAAGGGGATTCAAACAGAAACTGAAAATAACAAATCCAGTAATCTTTTCCTTGGAGAATCTTTTGTAATGCATGAGATGAAACTCCTTCCATTACTTTCCCAGTAAAAAAGAACCGTTTACAAATACTTAAGCCATACTCTGACATGGCTATTGTGATCAATCACCTAATTAAGATCTAGCTATCTATGTCTGACAAAACACCATCTTGTGATGAATGTGCTGAATCATTTGACTGGGATTTCAACCTTTGTGCTCTACCTCCACAACGATCGCTGGAACAACGGAGATATTTCATAATTGTTTGACCAATCTCCTTCTCATCTGTAGAAAATTGTGGCTTCATGAGCAGCACTCCTGTCAAAAAATAATGTGATGTAAAAATATTAACTATACATTATTAATTCTGTAAAATCTAATGGCCACTGAAAGGCTGCTGTTCCCCTACTCTAGACCTTCTCATCACCTCCTCATTAGTCACCCTGTCATCCCAGTCAGGTGTTACTTAAATAGGGAAGGTTACAGTGGCGTAGCTACGGGTGGGTGGGAAGCCAATAACCCCCAGGTGCCTAACCACTGGCCAGTGGGCACAGCTGCCATACGGCAAGGAACAGTGTTCCACCATGTAGGACGGAGGAAGCATGCAGGAACATTATGAATAATTTCTACTCATGACTTACTCTCGAACTCAAGTACAATAAATATTTTTCCTCTGCTTGAAAGAAAGTATAAGATTTATCAAACTATCTCTCTGATGCCTCACTCCATTCAGGAACGTCTAACAAAGAGGTGGCCACAGCAGAAGAGCTTCCAATTTTTCTTTATTCACCTGGAGGATAGTTTCTTTGAATTGTTTATGGGAAGAAAACAATATATTCAATGTTTATGATAACTAACATAGCAGTCTTCTAATACCAACATCAAGTCAATTCTGAAAGAAAAAGTTGCCATAGAAATTTCAGATTCAGATTTCTAAGTCACTAGAACAAGCAGAATAGTATGTAGAATAGTATGTAATGAAATATCACACAGTGATTTTGTTGTTAGTCAGCCTTTAACTCCAGACCATACCTTACCATGGTGGCTTAGTCCACATTGGTAAGCCCATGTATCTTGTGTAAAGTGCATGTCGAAAAACTATCAAGAGTACCATGTTTTGCGACATCATCAGGTAGATGACACAAATTACGAACATTGTAAACAGCATATCTTTTCCCATATATCTGGATAAAGTGCTCAGTGAACTTGAGTAAATAGCCTTTTGCATACTCAACAGAATTTGGAATATCTTTTCTGGACAAGAGATTGACTGCACTGAACAGCAACATGAAATTGTTATATATGTTGATGTCAGTGGTATCTTTCAAAACCACAGGGCCTGTATATAGAAGAAAACTTCTTGACTCATTTGCTTTGAATCTATCTAGTTCATCTAGCGACCTTGGTTTATGGTTGAATTCCGCAGGCATGAATTTTGCTACATTGACCAGGTTTTTAGATATTCAGTTTTTCTTGTGAGAGCCTATCCTTACATTTAAGGGTCCTTTGAGCCAAAGATTGAGAAGTTTTCTCATAACACCCAAATACACTAAGTGCATAGGATCCAATACAAATTTTGACACTAAACAATTTGTCATATTCAGCTTTGCAAGAGGGGATATACCTCGGTGGTGATTACTGTCACTTTGAGCAAGAAAATTTTCATCTGATCGTGGTAGAGAATTCAATTCTTGAAATACCACAGTTCCAGCCTCATATTCCCCCACCTGTTGACACCTCTCACATCCTGAGTAACCATTGTGAGATGTGATTCTTTTAAAGAACTGTCGTGCTGGGGCATCACAAATAAAGGAGGCTGTGTGGACTGGGATAAGATGCTCACCAAGCTTATACCCATTAGATACAAGTTTCAATTCATCAATGAAATCTTTCAAAAATTCATCAACATCATTAGGTTTGACATGTCATAAAATATTCCTACAACTTCTGGAGAACAGTTGGGTGTAAGTCCTTCACACTGAAAATTAATCAGTATTGTCCAAAATTGTGCTCTAGAGCTCCGATGTAATGGTATGCCATCACAGTTTATTTTCAAAGACAAACCATTGTGTACAAGTAGCTGAATGGACTCTTTAGATGTATGTCTTGTTTCATATTTATCAATAGTTTTGAGCAAACCAAAATGGTAATACTGGCCTCCACATTTTTGTGTAATAAGTGATGTTTGGTTGACTGGAGTTTTGAGCAGTGTGCGAGCCTCTGAAGGAAGGGACGCATCATAATTTAGTTTTAGAATGGTTAACAATGAATTAATAGCTGTGTGAGTTATTTGATTATCAACAGCCCATTGTAGCAGCTGGCTTTGTGCATTTTCTGACACAACTGGAGGTACTTTTGGATGAATTGTGATTTCACAGTCACTATCAAATACTTTTACTTCATTACTAAGTGAAGAACAAATTTCAGTTTGCTTTCTTTTGTGATCATCTGTATTTAACACCTGCTGAGCTCCACAATCTACATCCTGCTTCCCTTCACATGACAATATCACATCATCATCACCATCACCCAGAGTCAGTAGTAGTGTGTGCAAGATTGACACATTGACGAGGGATAGATCGTTGGGCGTGTTTGGGTTGGCTTGTATATGGATACTGACAACATTTTCTCTTAGCTTTTTGGGCTAATGTCCACTTTGAAGAATTCATCTTTCAAAGATTTATCAAAGATAACTCAACACTTGTGTGTAGAGTGGTAAATTGTTCAACTATGACGGGACGGCTTCTTGGATGAGCCGATTTACAACGTAAACAATATTTAAGCGGGAAAAGTTGAACTTGATCTTGATCTTGAACGTTCGCTGCCTGTAATCCCGATCGGAAAACGGATAATCCATTTTTTTGTATGTTTGCATAAATGCAGTGTGATACATTAGCTCATGATTGAGGCAAATATGAGGCAAACTGTATCGGGCCAATTTGGTTTTAGTATTAATTGGTTCAATTAACATTTACTGATGTAAGGCCGACACCGCTAACGAAGCGGTTTGCTGCAACAGTCACTCAGCCGCCGCTGCCGACACGACCCCGACAGTAGCCGATGCTGGCCCAATAAGCCCATGTTTGCTGGGGAGCAGAGGGCCAGGGTGTGGACGGGCTGTAATTGGGACAGGAAGGAGCGGAGGGCCAGGGTGTGGACGGGCTGTAATTGGGACAGGAAGGAGGAGAGGGCCAGGGTGTGGACGGGCTGTAATTGGGACAGGAAGGAGGAGAGGGCCAGGGTGTGGACGGGCTGTAATTGGGACAGGAAGGAGCGGAGGGCCAGGGTGTGGACGGGCTGTAATTGGGACAGGAAGGAGCGGAGGGCCAGGGTGTGGACGGGCTGTAATTGGGACAGGAAGGAGGAGAGGGCCAGGGTGTGGACGGGCTGTAATTGGGACAGGAAGGAGGAGAGGGCCAGGGTGTGGACGGGCTGTAATTGGGACAAGAAGGAGGAGGGCCAGGGTGTGGACGGGCTGTAATGGGACAGGAAGGAGGAGAGGGCCAGGGTGTGGACGGGCTGTGGTGGGACAGGAAGGAGCGGAGGGCCAGGGTGTGGACGGGCTGTAATTGGGACAGGAAGGAGGAGAGGGCCAGGGTGTGGACGGGCTGTAATTGGGACAGGAAGGAGCGGAGGGGCAGGGTGTGGACGGGCTGTAATTGGGACAGGAAGGAGGAGAGGGCCAGGGTGTGGACGGGCTACACTTGGGACAGGAAGGAGGGGAGGGCCAGGGTGTGGACGGGTACACTTGGGACAGGAAGGAGCGGAGGGCCAGGGTGTGGATGGGCCACGCGTGTGTAGGGTTGCCACCCTGACCTCAGGAAAATACCAACATCTTACTCTCCAATACGGAACTAACTGTATTTTAAGTTATGGGTCTTGTCTTGTTGCAGTGTAGGTGATGTTCACTTTGGGCGACTTGGGAGTCCACCGCCCCAACACTGTGCCCTACTCCTAGGGCCGCTTTCACTTTATTTGTTTTGATCGTTACCAATGGCGGTGATCAACGCATAGTTTTCCACGTGAAACTGGCCTATGGGGTAGTGGTAGAGGAGGTGAGAGGTGTTGAGAGTGTGTGGTAAGGTGCGGGGCTGGGCTCACCCCGCAGCCGCCACTACCCCATAGGCCAGTTTTACGTGGAAATACTATAGCGGCAATCACCGCCATTTGTAACGATAAAAACAAACAAAATGACTGTGAAAGCGGCCCCTAATGTGCCTCAGCTGGTCAGGGAGGGAGCTACTCTCTGCCCCCTTGGAGTAGTCGCGTGTAGGACAGGGGGCTCATCAGGGATCCCCTGCAGAAACAGGTCAAATTTTCTCCTGAAGGTCTCCATGCTGCAGTTTGAGGTGTCCCTGATGTCCCTGGGCAGGCAGTTGAATAGTCTTGGTCCCTCGTTGGTAAAGCTGGCAGCATGTATGGACCTAAGACATTGACTGACTGTTTCAATGGATGTCCTGGGGCAGGTGCGGCCAAATTGGGGTGTGTCTGGCGTGTTATCCCTCCTTCAGTTTGTGGTGATGGGTTAGGCACTTGCTTCTTCAGTGTTAATTATGTAGTACTATCTCTTCGTCTTTGGAGGGAGTAGAGTTGCAGAGTCTTGAGCCTGTCCCAGTAACTCAGATTTTTCATTGAGTTCAGCTTCCTTGTGAAGACCCTTTGTGTCTGTTCCAGTCGCTTGATATTGTCACTTTTGTTTTGGGAACACAGATGGCACAGGTATTCCATTTTCGACAACACCAGGGACTTACAGAGCGGGAGGAGGTGTTCGGGTTCCCTCGTCTTGAAGGTGCAGAGTATCCATCCTGTCATCCTGCTGGCCGTCCTTGTGATGTCAATGTGCTCAGTGGGTGAAAAGTCATTACTAACTAGTACCCCCAGGTCATGTACGGAGCTCTTCTCTGCAATTTCTTGACCTTTCACCTGGTACTGTGATCTTGAGGTGGCCATTTTCCCCATATCTTATTAATTCAACTTTATTTTTGTTCAAAGACATGTTGTTGTCCTAACCTAACCTAACCCAGCCCTAAAATTTCTGTGGCCTGCCATGACTGACAGCCGCTGCCCACTGCTGGTGGAGGAAGGGGGAGGGACATTGCGTCGCCTTCTTTACACATAGGTATTTTAAGACAACCCATAACAAATACATCATTTTTCTGTTGGTATCCAAGGCGGTGGCTGAGTGGTTAGCGTGCCGGTCCAGTATTCACTGCGTCGTGGATGATTTGGGTTCGAATCCGCCGCTACCACCTGGGATTTTTCAGTCACCGCCGAGTGGCCCAAGACCACCCACATGCTGTCCTGAAGACCACCCATCAACGTGGACTCTAAAGGAACTGTCAAAGGGAAATCAAGAATGAGCTTCCGGGCGCAGCATGAGCCAAGAATAGACGGCGCCAGTATAAACACTTGCCTGCACCACGTCGGGCTTGGGCCAACCACCACTCTTCCTATGGCTATTTATTACCCACAAAAAATGGAATTTTGTACATTTCAGGATAAATAAAAGTACGATGAAAGAGAAGGTTTTTGCCTTAGGCCAGTATTTATGTTATGACTACAGTACCCTCTCCAGTTTCGTGCTCGCTTCGTTCCGAAGGTGTAGCGCTAAACTCGAGTGTCGTGAAACTCATGGTATTAAAAACACTGAAAAAGCGCTTATTTGTTCCGACCCGTGGAGTTTTTTATATTTTTTATGTGGCTTATGGCGCGGTAAACTATCCATCTGAGCCTAATGGTCGGCCCCGAGCCTGTCATGGCGCAGGCAACTGTTTATAGTGGTGCCATTATAATTGGTCATGCTGCCCCGGAGCTCACTTTTTTCCTCCTTTACTCCTTGTTATCTCAAAATACATACCTTGGAAAAGAAAGGAAACAGAAAGAGAGCGGGTCATTTTAAACCACAGATGAAGCCTTACGATTGGCTGGTAGTTCTGAAAACACACTTGTGATTCACTGTGAGTCCAATAACATCATCGACGGTGCTCATCCAATCAGCGGCCTCGCTGCCTTATTAACCCGTGAGGCCCGGCTATGGGAAGGCCGAAGTGCCGAAACAACAAAACTACTCTGCATTTTGAGACTAAGAAAAGAGCATGGAACATACATCAGAGTACTCCTCATAACCATAAAACCGTTACAAATATTTACTTTTACTCAAACTCCATTCTTTTTGGGTGATGTTTGTTACAAAATAAACAGTCTCGTGATCGTGGCATCTAGCGAGAGAAGCTTGTTGTGTACTACAGAGAATTTGCCAAGTGATCACTGTATGGATAGCTAATTCAGTATGCCATGACCTTACAGCACCACCTATGACAAAAAAGCCCACCTCAAGATCACCCACCCACCACATTGACCTAGGGCATTCATGGTGGGTTGCGCTATGCCACCACCGCCTACAATTAGCTCGAATTAGGCGTTTTATGGCGAGCCCTTTTTAGGGTCCACCGTACCACAGCCACGACTCGTGAAAGCCTAAAAAAGGGTCTGCCCACGTTCTCGGGTTAAGGAGGGCGCCCGGGGGGGTCCCTCCTGGGCACACAGTACAAAGGAACACAAAGAAAGAACAAACAACAGCAGACCTGCTGGTCCTTACGTTGTTTGTGACAAGCTACACTAACTATCTAATCAAAGGTGGAAGATGAAGGACAGCAAATACGATGGCTCCTCCCCACCCCCCCATCCCTCCAGCCAAAGCTGGCAGGAAAGGAAAAAGAACCATGCAGCATAGAAAAACTGCATGGAACTTATGTAGGAAAGAGGAAAGAACTACCATTACTGCTACCACTAACCGGGCGATAAAAGTGGACAAAGACACCAGTATTCGAAAGACCTTAACGTTATTATAACAATGAGTAATATCTTAGTTGCTGCTTGGATTCAAAACACTTGTCTAATCTATTCTTGAAGGCCGTAACTGTTGTTCTATCAACGACATCACAAGGTAGAGAGTTCCAAACATTAACAACTCGATTGAAGAAGAAGTGTTTAGCTTCGTGCGACGAGAATCTTTTACCACTTATCTTCAAATTGTGATTTCTTCTTGTTCTATTTGATCGATCAATTGTAAAGTAATCTTCCGCATTAATATCACTGAATCCTTTAAACATTTCAAACACTTCTATTAGATCGCCTCACATTCTTCGTTTTGGTAGGCTGAATAAATTTACTTCTTAAAGCCTTTGTTCATATGACAAATTTCTCAACCTAGGAATCATCTTTGTTACTCTTCGTTGGACCCATTCCAACTTTTCTATGTCTTTTCTGTAGTAGGGAGACCAAAAATGTACACAGTACTCTAGAGGGGGTCGAACCAACGAATTATACAGTTTTAATATTACTTTTTCTGATTTATTATTAAAGACTCGTCCAATGAAGCCAACCAATTTGTTTGCAATTTTAATTACCTCTGAACAATGCTGACCGGGCTTTAAATCGCTTGATATAGTGATTCCAAGATCCTTTTCTTTACTTACTGCAGAAAGTTGTTGGCCATTCATTACGTACCGAACGCGATTGTTATTTTTTCCGATGTGCAACACTTTACATTTGTCAACGTTAAATTTCATTTGCCATTGATTGGCCCAACGTGCAAGTTGATCTAGATCTGATTGCAAAGCTTCTTCGTCGAGTGTCGCAGTTACTTTACTAGCAATTTTTGTGTCATCAGCAAATTTTGATACTTTGCAAGAGAGCCCATCATCGATATCATTAACATAAATTAAGAAGAGCATGGGGCCAAGCACTGATCCTTGAGGTACGCCGCTTTTGACATCGAGCCAGTTAGATGTAACACCGTTTAGAACTACTCTCTGTTTCGCTCAGAGAGCCAATTGTGAATGTTACCGAGATACCGTGCGCCAGTAGTTTGCTGAGCAATCGTTGGTGGGGACCTTATCACATGCCTTTTGAAAATCCAGATATATGCTATCTACTGATCTGCTTTCATCGAACACCTCAAAATATAGTGAAAAAATCAAGTAAGTTAGTCAAACACGGCGTTTACAACGGAAGCCATGTTGCGAATTATTTATTATATTGCTTTCTTTGAAGAATTTCACCATATTGTTGCGAATGATAGTCTCCATTAACTTACAAACAATCGATGTCAGGCTAATTGGTCGATAGTTTCCTGGATGAGACCTGTCCCCCTTTTGAAAATTGGTGTGACATTTGCAAGTTTCCAATCCGACGGAACTTTTCCAGCGGTTAAAGATTTATTGAATATGATGGAGAGCGGTTTACAAATTTGATGTTTGATTCTTTTTAAGACCCTAGGGGTAATTTTGTCTGGACCAGGAGCTTTGCTTACTTTAATCTTTTCAATTGTGCGTAAAATGTCACTTTCTACGATGAGCACGCCATAACATCTTTTCGGCCCTTCTAACCTCCGGCGGTTGAGGTGATAAACAATCTTCGTCAGTATGTCCTATGGCTTTGAAATTTTAGTATGTTGTTTGTTGGTGTAAGTGTATGACATTCTGTGAATTTTGTGAAATTTGGGTGAATGTGTAGAGGAGACTCAAACAAAGCATAAAATCTTATTTTTGTTTCACAGACTTTAGTTGAAAAAAATATACCATAGAAACTTTGTGTATAGATCTACATTTATCATTTTGTAATTTTTTTCATTTTTTGTTCTGGCTTAAAAAAATTGAAATTCATTTTCACTAATAATTTTCTCCACTTTTTCTCCCGTTTTCTTTTTACATTTTAAAAAAATGTACAAGAAGAGAAAAATTGCCGTTTAGTTGTAGATTATATTGATACCTTACAAAAGACTGTCAGACGTTTTGTCGATTTTGTGAAATTTTTTGAAGTGTAAAAAACAAATTTTCAAGATTTTGGCTCCTCAAGATTTTTTTTCCATTTCATGTGTCTTGCCATTTGTATTCATTTGATTGTCATGAAATGTTCACATATGATTGTTTATACCTTGTTCACTTACTGGGCCGCCAGTGTGCTGAGCAGATGTTTCACTTGTTGCATATTGGTACATCTGTGGCCCGAATAGCCCTTTCTATAAACTTTTACAAACATGAGTATATAAACAATTTGTGGGTAAATTTGTATTTATTATGACTGCAGATGTGTTGCAATGGTACCAGGTAATAAGTTCAAAATGATAAGGTAATAAATATATAGCTATGTAAAGGCATCCAAAATACATTTAAAGTTTGGTGACATTTTGCTTCCAAATATAAGCATTTCATTATGTAACAGTAATCAACTGTAGAGGCAAATGCCCCTCATATCAAACAACGTAAAAAAAAAAAAATCCTAATAAATGAAAATCTTGCTTTCATAACAGAAAAAATAATGCTCCAGATCACTACTTACTAGTACTTGGAATATTAGATTATCCCAATGGTTGATTTATTATAGTGTATTTTACTGAACTGTAGAGGGAAATACCACTCCGCAAATAACGTAAAAAAAAAATTCCTGATAAATTAAAATTTTGCTCATAACAGAAGAAAATAATGTTCCCCATCCTGCTCTTCATCTGTTTCTAACTCGTCACTTTCCTCGGAGAGCTCATCATCTGGGTCATCTGAACTGACAAAAAACCTGAATCATCTGAATCACCAGATGAGGTATCCGATCGCCCTCCTTAAAAGACGGTCGGGTTCATTTCTGTTGAAAAGGAGGGAAAAAAACATTATTAATAGTTTTTTTATGTACAGCTCATCAGAATGTAAGATATTGTATTGACACAAACTTGTATAATAATCATAAAAACTACACCAAATAGCAGAACAAGACTATATCGTCAGTGCTTCGCGAACTGGTACATATATGCGCCAACCCATGCCTGGTACATTGGTGCACCAATCTGACAGAGGGAAAAAAATATTAGTGGTCCGCGATTTGGTATATATTTGTACCGTGGATTTTACACTATACTACAGGCTATCCTCTCATAATGATACATAACTCCTCTCTCTGCAAAAGTCCAATGGACACTGGCGTGGTGGGCGCCGTGAAAGTTCCACGGAGCAGGCAAGAGCGCTGAGTTGCCAAACACGATTAATGTGTTAACAGGCCTTAAAACTATCAAGCTTGCAGCTTTGGTCGCTGGATATTGTCCATTTACGTGTAGTTCTGTCTTAGTATTGTTACGAATATCGCTTCAGATTTATTTAGGTTAGTTCAAAAGACATATTTATCAATGAATATATTATTGCATTAGCTTATTATCAGTACACGCACTATTTGCCTGACCCGGTGGCCTGTGGCTTGCCTTGGTGCACCCACCACCGCCCTGATCCCTCCACCAACTTCCGTTTCCTTACCAGTCTTTTTTTTTTTTTTTCAGCACATGACTTTGTGTCCCAATGTCCACCACTGGTGTTAGTGTTGAAGTGAGGCATCGAGACAGTTGCTGTGGTCAGTACTTGTTCCGTCCCTGCTGCCGCTGACTTCAGGACTCCTTGGTGCATCCCTCGCCTTGCCTGCTCAATTGGTCACTGAGTGTGGCTTTGAAGCAACCTCGCCGCCTTCTCCAGCATCTCTGAGGTTCCTCAAGGCCAGCCAACTCCTCACATCCAGAGTAGTGTTGCAGTGGAGGATGCAAGGCGGGACAGCAGCTGGAGTGGCTGGGATCAGCAGGAGCAGACTGCTACTGGTGTGAGGTTCAGGAGTGATAAAAAACACCACCAACACAACCACCAACAACAACAACAACTGCTGGCCTCTTCATCCACAAAGGGGGAAGTTTGAATTTCAGAAGTGAGAAGATCTGAGAATGAGAGCAAGTTTACTGACCAAAGCCAAGAGTGTGAGAAAAGACATGCAGGGAAGGATGACCTCAACAAATACACCCACACACTCTGGTGTAAGACCTCATGAAAGTCGGGAGTGTGGCAAAAGGTTTAGTAATAGGAGTAACCCCAAACATCACACCCTTACACACACTGGTGCAAGAAACCATGAGTGTGAAGTTTGTGGGAAATGTTTCAATCAGAAGGGTCACCTCAACACACACACCCTTACACACACCAGTGCAAGAAATCATGAGTGTGAAGTTTGTGGGAAATGTTTCAATCAGAAGGGTCACCTCAAATTACACACTCTTACACACACTGGTAAAAGAAATCATGAGTGTGAAGTTTGTGGAAAATGTTTCAGTCAGAAGGGTACCCTCAAATTACACACTCTTACACACACTCTTGAAAGAAATCATGAGTGTGGAGTTTGTGGGAAATGTTTCAGTCAGAAGGGTAACCTCAAATTACACACTCTTACACACACTCTTGAAAGAAATCATGAGTGTGAAGTTTGTGGGAAATGTTTCAGTCACAAGGGTGACCTCAAATTACACACTCTTACACACACTGGTGAAAGAAATCATGAGTGTGAAGTTTGTGGGAAATGTTTCAGTCAGAAGGGTACCCTCAAATTACACACTCTTACACACACTGGTGAAAGAAATCATGAGTGTGAAGTTTGTGGGAAATGTTTCAGTCGGAAGGGTCACCTCAAATTACACACTCTTACACACACTGGTGAAAGAAATCATGAGTGTGAAATCTGTGGAAAATGTTTCACTGAGAAGGGTACCCTCAAGAAACACACTCTTACACACACTGGTGAAAAAAATTATAAGTGTGAAGTTTGTGGGAAATGTTTCAGTCGGAAGGATAACCTCAAATTACACACTCTTACACACACTGGTGAAAGAAATCATGAGTGTGAAGTTTGTGGGAAATGTTTCAGTCGGAAGGATAACCTCAAAGTACACACTCTTACACACACTGGTGAAAGAAATCATGAGTGTGAAGTTTGTGGGAAATGTTTCAGTCAGAAGGGTACCCTCAAATTACACACTCTTACACACACTGGTGAAAGAAATCATGAGTGTGAAGTTTGTGGGAAATGTTTCAGTCAGAAGGGTACCCTCAAATTACACCTTGTTACACACACTGATGCAAGAAGTCATGAGTGTGAAGTTTGTGGAAATGTTTCAGTCGGAAGGGTACCTCAAATTACACCATGTTACACACACTGATGCAAGAAGTCATGAGTGTGAAGTTTGTGGGAAATGTTTCAGTCAGAAGGGTAACCTCAAATTACACCTTGTTACACACACTGATGCAAGAAGTCATGAGTGTGAAGTTTGTGGGAAAAGGTTCAAACTGAAGAGGATATTGGACAGGCACGTCTTCAGACACTCTGGTCATAAAGGGTTCAAGTGCGATGTTTGTGGGAAACGTTTCATGACTAAGTGTGAGATTGTCAGGCACATGAAGGTCCACTTCTCCTGAGGTGCTGTGCTGATTCAGTTCTGCTGTGTGTGTGAGTGCAAGTGTTTGTTGTGGTGGTGTTACAGGGCTGTGTGTAGCACAGAGAACAGAAAATATTCATCTGTTGGAACAAATGGTGACTGTGACGGCATGATCTGTTATTCACTTTCCACCCCAGGCTTCATGTGGTTGGTGGGTCCTGTGAAAGGTCTGATCTTTTTGGTGACTGTGCTGGGCTGGCTGTTGTGGCCTGGGCTTATTGGTCAAGTGTGTGTGTGTTAATAGTAATAATATAGTGTATTTGGTCTTACCAGCCACTAAGCTAAAATGTACACATTATAAACACATTGTAAAGAACAGTAGGTAGGGGTTCAGGGATCTAACACATCAGTGGGAGGTTGGAATGATAGTGGTGGGAGGTTGAGTGCAGTGTGGTGGTGCCGGGAGGGGGACATCCTCTTCCAGATGGTGGCAAGGTGTTAGTCCCAAGGTGTGACATTCATGTAGGTGTGAAAGAGGGGTGACGATATGATTGAGCACATGCTACTTGAGTGATGTATGTATATAAGAGAGAAAAGGGGATTATGGTAACAGTTGTGACTGAATGGAATAGGATGTTGGAGAGGGATGTAAAAAGGTTAAATGCATGCAATATTATTTCAGCTGAGGTCATTTTCAAAGCAGACAATTGTTGTCATTCAGTAGATCATGTCATTCTTAATCATCAGAAATCATTTTCAAGACTCAATTCTGACCTGTCACATTGCGTAGATCTTGTCATTCTTAGTCAGTTGAGGTCATCTTGAAGCCAACAATTCTTGTTTCATAGTTCAATTCTTGTCATTTTCCCTCTTTTTGTTCCTCAGATATATTTTTCAAATTAATATCATATTTATTTCCATTTATTTCATTTTGGGAGCAGGCATAAAGGCCAGGTTATGTTAGGTTACCTTATATTTAGTTTAATTAGGTCAGATGAGGTTAGGTTACATTTAATTTGATTAGGGTAGTTAGTTTTAATTGTGTTCAATGAATGTGTAATATGCTTCAGTTATATAATGTGTACTCGCCATTGCCAATGGAGCTTGGAATAATAACACATGACTTAGTCATTGACTTTTTTTATTGGATTAACCTGCAGTTTGAGTATTACAGCTTGATGTAGCACGTAACAGCTGATACAGCACAACAAATAAGTAATTACTGAGAAATCATCTATACAGGAAGGTAGTTGGTGTGGAAGAGAAATGGCTACTAACTCTGCCCTGTGCACAGGGCAGAGTTAGTGGTGCCACAAAGAGATGCTCAGGGCTGAGAAATGTAAATCAAGTAGTGGTGCATTACAGGTGCCCAGTTTGTGAAAGACAGGACAGGAAACGGAGGAAATAGGTAACTGGAACTGTGTGGCAAAGCAGAAGGAGGAAAGGACCTGCAGAAGCCACTGCCTCAACAGACTATTGGAAATGGTTTGACTATAGTAAGTCTGCTGGTCAACAGAAAAATATTCTTAATGTCGTGCCTGGCATGGGCACTCCTTAATAATGTTGGTTAATTATACCTCAAAGTAGAATTAATTGTTGATCACTTAAACCAGAGAGTAAAATTAGTAGTTCATTTACCAAGTCTAATAAGGCACCGTTATCGCACACAGGATTATCATCTGCCAAATAATATGGGTAGCGTGACTTTAACACTATTACTTAAGGTAAATATATTTGTTTAGAGATTCTGATGATGAACTAAGGGTCAAGGGACAGGATTCAGCCATACAAGACTAAATTGTCGCTCATAACACTTAGAACTTAGTCTAATTATAAACTAACATGTTGTTGTGTCCCGGCGACCTGAAGCCTCCCAGCGACCATAGGCCTAGAAGGCTCCCGGAGAAACGAGCAAAGGGCGGGGAGCAGGGCGCGGCCAGTGTGCCAACTCGCATATATTTTGCTACATGTTCTTGTATGATCTGAAATATACTGTAATATTCTAGACTGTACTGTTCTGGATATATATAGGAGAAGAGGCGAGAGGCCAGTCCCAGTCATAGTAAGCTAGTGGTAAGTGAAGAGTCAGAGTGAAGTGTACTACTAAGGAAGAATATTAAACTACAGAAGCTGTGCAAGGTGTTCCATATCTCCCTCCACGGAGTCTCCTGACGGCGACACGGAACCCAAGTAACACGTCCGGCATAACAATGTAAACACAAGAAACAAGTAGCACCAACACACGAAGAAAACCTATTGTTATGCCGGACGTGTTACTTGGTGTCGCCGTCAGGAGACCTGTGGAGGAGATATGGAACTTCGTACAATTCACCTTCACTGACCACTAGCTTACTATGACTGGCCTCTTCTCCTATATATACCGAACAGTACAGTCTAGAACGTTACAGTATATATTAGATTATACAAGAACATGTAAAAAATATGTGCGAGTTGGCAACACTTCCCCTGGCGCCTGGTCAGGGCGCAGCGGTGCCTTGCTCCCTCTACTCGCTCCTCCTGAGCCTTCCGGAGTCCCATAGACCCCGGGGGAAGCTTCCAGCACAACACTATCAAGTGTTCCCACTAACATGTGGTAAAAAACCTGCTCACTCATCAACTTAATTAAGCCTTGACTACAACTGCCGAGTGTTTGCGCTCCACCGTGGTTACCCCTGATAATGACACACACACCATTTGTCCTTTACCCTCTTTCCTCCTCCCGCACACAACCCCCAGGGCATGTTGGCTTGGGTCCCGACAGCAGTCAGCCAGCCTACCATCAGACAGACTTACTTCGACACCTCTGTCTGGGGCGATACCTCGTATAGGAGTCCTTAAATATAATATTATAGCCTAGGTATATTGAACACTTCTATGTATGTGAGGCCAGTTATGCTATTCGAAGCAACAAGTTGAAGAGGATGACATGGAGCCAAGAGTGCAGAATGCTGAGATACATGGGCCATGTGAGATGGACAAGTAGGTTATCAAACTAGGTGATAAGAATGTGTGGTGTGGAGGTGGTGCCCCTCTTGAAGATCTGTTAGGCAGCATGTTGGTAACCCTCCGCCACTTGTCAATGGTTGAAAACTCTCAACGTCTTGCAGTGGGAGTCGAGTCCTCTGGATCACCACGTTGTTTTGTTCTTATGCCTCCGACTGTGAGTTGTGCACATTTACATTTGAAAGTAATCTATTACTAACTGCAAGGTCTACATATATGCCTACCTGTACTCAGGAAAAGAAGTTTCTAATAATTTCCTGCCTGACAACTTGACCAGGAATCTGTCTGTTGTTTCTCACAGGCTGAACTGGTACTTCTTCTGCAGCGATCCACTCAGTAGTTGTACAGGAGCATACAAGAAGTCGCAATCTTCATAGTCTTCTTGGGGTCATACTGCAAACTTCCTCCTGACTTATGTAGGCACCTGCACCTTGACTTGAGGATCCCAAAGGTCCGTTCGACAACGCATCTTGTCCTGCGAGGACTTGTTGTATCGTTCCTCCCCAGGTGTTGTCAGGCGTGCAACTGGGGTCATCAGGAATGGCTCCAGAGGATACGCAGTGTCTCCTGTGAAGTTGAAAATTCATTAATCCATTATTTATCATTATGAAATGCATGAAAACTATCTTAAAATTCTATTATATCTATTGCTGTGGTTGACATCTTTATCTCATGACTGGCCTATTCACAAAGTACCTGAGTTATTTTATCAATGGCCCTTGATTGGTCCATTCCAACACCGTTTCCAATAACACCTTGAAAGCTGCCACTCGCAAAAACCTTAATGCAGCCAGAACCTGGGTGTGTGTTGGGAGTGCATGTGCCCTCCTGGTTCTCCTTTCCAGGTGGGGGCGCAGCTCATCGCAGAGCCTGATGATTTCCTGACGGGGAAATCTATACACCTGCAACAGGTGTTCATCACTGACATGTAGTGGGTCGACTGGGTCCCAATATCTCCTTTCCCTGCACAGTCTGCGATATAAAATGTATGCCGCAACAAGCTCCATCTGTGGAACACAGAAATAACTACATTACTACAGAGGACTAGAACATACGGTAATTATTTAAGACACATAATTGTAACCTAATTAAATGGCCCTTAAAAGGAAAAGAAATATCAATGTTGCTGTTATCTAAAAATAAATTGAGGACGTAAAGCAAATAACAATAATAATAAAGAAAGAAACATGTTTAAAAAATATGAGTACAGCTCCCCGAGCCAAAGCCTTCTTGGCTACACCTAAATCTCCACAATTAATGCACAAACCATGCATGGGTGACATTTATGTGACCCCTGCCACGTTGAAATAGAGCTATACACATGTATGAAGGCTATTACAGGTGCATGGGATAAGAAATATTAATCCAAGCCACCCGAGCCAAAGCCTTATTGGCTACACCTAAATCTCCACAACTAATGCACACATCATGCGTGAAAGACGTTCCTGTGAACCTTGCCACGTTGAAATAAAGCTATACACATGTATGGAGGCTATAAGAGCTTCATGAGATTAAAAAATATTGAAGTATGCCAACCAGGCCACCGCCTAAATCGGCTACACTTAAATCTCCACAACTAACCCACACATCATGCGTAAAAGGCGTTCCTGTGACTCTTGCCACCTTAATGTAAAGCTATACGTAAGTAGGAGTGCAAACACGTACCTTATATTGTGTATAGAGGTGGAGATGTGGATGAGGCGGAAACACTCCTTTAATGGCGACGGGTTAGGACGGAACTGGTCGGATCTAGCCCCGCTTCCGAGCAGTCAGGCTGAGGGGCGACCTGACGTCACAAGATGGCGCCTAGGACGTTTTTTGAACATCGCACAGGGCAGAACTTGCAACCACAAAGGTTGGGCCGGTCTCCAGGACGCCGGCCCACATCCAGGGGGTGCGGAAGAGGAGGCACTCTTGGCGCCGACTCGGACTGCTCCACAACAGCCTGGACCATAGCTTGGTAGTCGGGGTGCCTCCTCTAGCCCTTGATGGCGTCCAGGGTACGGTGGAGCAGCACCTCCCTCAGGATAGCTTGATTCATGGCAGGATGACCTGGGTGGGACTTCTCAAAGCTGGCCATCAACTCCAGTTCCTCAGGGTCTCACCGTGCCTTGGGACGAGAATCAAGCCTCTCGACCTCAGCAGCGTGAAACACGGTCGGGTGCATACGTCTCTCGTGGACGCGGCGCCCACGAAGAGAGGCGAACCGTCGTCCACATACAGGGCAGGTGGCGCCGTCTGCATCGGGACGTCCATCTCCAGCACAGGCAGAGCACTCAGGAAATCCTTGTTGCTAGTATTCCGCAGGTGGTGGCTGAATAGTTAGCGTGACGGCCCGTCAGGAGGCGCTCAGGACCCGGGTTCGAATCCTGGCCGCCGCACAGCTGAGGTTTTTCAGTCACCGCCGAGTGGCCTAAGACTACCCACATGCTGGTCTGAAGACCACCCATCAACCCGGGCTCTAGATAACCTCTCCAAAGAGAGGCTCAAAGATGAGTTCCGGGGGGGCAGCATGAGCCAGCACAAGATGGCGCCACTATAAACACTCGCCTGCGCCAGAACGGGCTGGGCCGACTATCAGGCCCCACCGGCAAGAAGCCTTGGGCCGACCATCGGGCCTCACCGGGCAGAAGCCTTGGGCCGCCCCTCCGGCCTCACAGCGAAGAAGCCTGAGTTACTGAGCGGTGTAGCTACTGAGCGGTGTGTGTGTGTGTGTGTGTGTGTGTGTGTGTGTGTGTGTGTGTGTGTGTGTGTGTGTGGTGTGTGTGTGTGTGTGTGTGGTGTGTGTGTGTGTGTGTGTGTGTGTGTGTGTGTGTGTGTGTGTGTGTGGTGTGTGTGTGTGTGTGTGTGTGTGTGTGTGTGTGTGTGTGTGTGTGTGTGTGTGTGTGTGTGTGTGTGTGTGTGTGTGTGTGTGTGTGTGTGTGTGTGTGTGTGTGTGTGGTGTGTGTGTGTGTGTGTGTGTGTGTGTGTGTGTGTGTGTGTGTGTGTGTGTTGTGTGTGTGTGTGTGTGTGTGTGTGTGTGTGTGTGTGTGTCACCATCAACACCACCAAATCGTCATCATCCTTTTCTCACTTTCAAATCGACCCCCAAAAAATGAGAAAGCAGAATAATAAGAAAAAAAAAAGGCAACAGAAGAGAAGGGAAGAGGAAGAGGAGGAGGAGGAGGAGGAGGAGGAGGAGGTACTAATAAGGGAACTAGGAAAATAAGAGTACAAATGGGAAGAGAATGAAGAAGGAAGAGAGAAAGAATGAATAGGCGAAAGAGTTGATAACGGGAGGAGGAGGAGGAGGAGGAGGAGGAGGAGGAGGAGGAGGAGGATAAATGATAGTTACACAGTTTCATAAGGAGGAGGTGGAAGAGAAGACGGAGGAAGAAGAAGAGGAGGAGGAGGAGAAGGAAGAGGTGTCATAATTTCACGGTTAAAAAAGGAAAAAAAGAATGGAGGGAGGAGGAGTATAGAGGAGAAAGAGGAGGAGGAGGAGGAGGAGCAAGATGTGATAAAGCCATAGTTCCACGGTTAAAAAAAAAAAAGATGGAGGGGAGGAGTACAAGGGAGGAGAAGGAGGAGGAATCTATGAGTGGGTTAGTCACTTAGTATCCGAGGACACGCTGAAGGAGGAAGACGACTGCTGAAGAGGAAGACGAAGAGGAGGAGGAAGGAGAGGAGGAAGAGGAGTTGATGGACCTGTAAGTGTAGTAGTAATTTAGTGTTGGTCTTGTTACTACTAAGCGCTTCAGAGGCCGTGATCGAGGCAAAGTTTTTCGCAGGTGTCTTCTAAACAAACAGCTGGAGCAGTATGGTACTCTGGCACAGCTTTTTTCACGCCCTGCCCTAATTTTCGGCAAGAATTATAGTTCGGTGCATAACACGCATATTTGTGTTGGCTGTTGGGGGGACGGGGGAGCCGAGTGTGCAGGGGAGGGGAGTGAATCAAGTGTCATTGTTCGTGTTGGTGTGTTGTGGTGACAAGTGAGTGTGTATTTGTTTTCTGAATGAGTCTATTGTACCGCACTCTAAAATCTGTTGAGGGAGGCTGTTCCAGTCACGTATGGTGCGTGGAAAGTATGAGTGCTTGTATGCGTCAGTGTTAGTGTGATATGTTTGGTATTTATGGATGTGTGTGTTACGAGTGCGTTGATTGTTTGCGTTGTGTAGGTATGTTTGTGGGTCAATGTCAATGTGAGTGTTGTGATCTTGTACATAAGTGTAAGTCTGTGTGGTTGTCTGCGTATGTGAAGAGGGTCCATGTTTATCTGTTGTTTGATCCGTGTTGTGATGCCAGGCGTTCGAGTGTAATTGTTTGTAATGAACCTAGCCGCCTTGGTGTTGATTTGTTCTAACCTATCAATGTTTCTGTGTGTGTAAGGATCCCACACCGTGGAGCAGTATTCAAGTGTTGGTCTCACAAGTGTCATTAGCTATGTGTTTAATGTCAGGTGTGCAGTTATGTAAATTCCTCCTCAGGTACCCCAGGGTTCGGTTGGCTGTGGCACTGATGTGGTCTATGTCAGTGTTGAACTTTAGGTTAGTGGAGAGGTGGACACCAAGATACTTGTGTGTGTGGACTGATTCAAGGTCTGAATAATGGAGAGTGTAAGTGTGATGGATGGGGTTGTGAGCTCTGGTGAATCTTAACAGTTTGCATTTGTCTGGTCGGAACTGCATCTGCCAGGTGCGCTCCCACCGCTGGAGGGCGTCCAAGTCTTTTGTAGTAGTCTGCAGTCGTCGGCAGACAATAATAGTACCAACCCTCACATATGCAACTGAAACGTGGGCCTGGAATGAAAGTCAGAGGGCTAGAGTGCAGACAGTGGAAATGAGTTATTTGAGGAGTGCTTGTAGTGTGAGTAGAATGGATGGAATGAGTAATGAAAGTGTGTACGAGCGTTTTGTAATGTGTCACAGGGGTGAAGGGAAGAAGTGTGGAGTGGTGGAAGAAGTGAAGCGACAGACTTTAAAGTGGTTTGGCCACATGGAGCGAATGGAGGAGAGTAAGATGACCAGAAGGGTGTATGTGAGTGAGATAGAGGGAGGGAATGCTAGAGGACGACCTCCAGTGAAATGGAGGGATAGGGTGCAAGAGTACGTTAGGGAGAGGGGGGAAAGATCTTTGAGGGACTTTGAGCAGGCAAGGAGGGAGTGTCTGGATAGAGAAAGTTGGAAGCTCTTCTGCCGTGGCCATCCCCTGGTGGGAGCTCCTAGGAGCAGGCGTCGATGAAATGATGATGATGATGATGCAGTCGTCGGTAGTCTTTACTGCCCTAAACAGCAAACTATCGTCGGCAAATAGTCTAGTGGAAGAGTTAGGCGTTGAGAGTGGGAGATGGTAAATGTACAGGAGGAAAAGAAGGGGGCCTTGTGGGGCACTTGAAGAAACAGGGACAGTGCCAGATGAAGATCCGTCAAGAACACGTTGAGTCCGGTTAGTAAGAAATGCAGTGATCCAGTGTAGAATAGGTCCTGAAATACCGTAGTATTTCAATTTTAATGTCATTCTTTTGTGTGGGACTTTGTCGAAGGGTTTGGCAAAATCTAAAATAATAGCGTTAACTTGTGTGATGTCACGTCGGTCAAGTAGCCTCGTAAGTTGCGATTCACATGAGCGTTTGGGTCGAAAGCCGTGTTGTGAGTCAGTAAAGATGTTGTTTGTGTCAAGGTGATTCATTATGTGTTTGTGTATTATGTGTTCGAAAATTTTACATGGAATCGATGTGAGTGAGATGGGGCGATAATTGGCTGGGTCAGTCCGGTCACCTGTCATTAGCAATGGATTAATGTTTGCCAAAAGCCAGTCAGAGGGTAATGAGGTGGATGATAGGGATTGGGTGTATATGTGTAGTGCGGCAACTATGCCTGATGAACGAGCCTCCCATAACCCACTTAGCCAGCGGGGTACCTCTTTGGCCGACTCGGTAAGGAGTGGTTCTTCCGTCACGCTGGTCGCGGGTTCAATCCTAGGCAGCCGGGGAATACCCTCTCCTTGTTGTGATTAATTTCTCGTGTGTTTCGATACACGCAGAGGACGTGTGGGACCGAGAGAATAATGGAGAAAGAGAATAGAAAATCTCGTCATTAAATATGGCCTGCAGGATGGGGGCAAGGATGGGGGCAAAGGATTTTAGGACGAAGGCGGGAATGTTGTCGGGGCCAGTGGATTTAGTTGTGTCGAGTCCTTCCAGTAATTTCTGTATTCCGTTAGTCGTAATGTCAAGGGGGGCTATCGGGAGGAAGGGGCTGTGTGGCATGTTTGGTGTCAGGTTGTGTTCTTGTGTGTATACCGATTGGAAGTGTGTGTTGAGTATTTGTGCTTTGTGTTGTGGGCTGGTTACTAATGTGTTAGTGTTGTCTTTCAGTGATGTAATCGTGTTACTGTCGTGTTTGCGCGTTTTAAGGAATTTAAAAAAAAGTTTATTTTGTTATTTCTTACGTTGTCTGCGAGGTAAGTTGCGATGTGTTTGCGTTCCGCTACTTTTATGTTTTTGGCAAATGTCTTTTGGTGGCTTTTGTAGGCGGTCCAATTATCTGTTGTGTTGTATGTCAGCGCGCGTCTGTAGAGTCTTTGTTTCTTGCGATGTTGTCTGCGTAGATCCCTGGAAAACAAGGGGAGTGTGTACCTACTAGAAATTGTATTTTTTGTGGTATGTGTCTGTTCATAAGAGTCGTGTATGGTGTGTTTCAGGTTGTTCCAGTTGGTGGACAGAAGTCTTGTGTGTGTGTGTGTGTGTGGTATGTGTCTGTTCATAAGAGTCGTGTATGGTGTGTTTCAGGTTGTTCCAGTTGGTGGACAGAAGTCTTGTGTGTGGGTCTGTCGCAAAAAAGTCAGTGCTGAAAGCAGTAGGTCTTGTTTGATCATGTCTAAGTCAGCCCTTGAATAAAGGAATATCTGTCTGGGTCTCTGTTTATGTCTAATCGGTCGGAGGTCAGCGTCAATGATTAGTATGTCATGGTCACTAAGTCCGCCTCCGTGGTCTAGTGGTCAGCGTGCCTGGCTTCTACTCCCGCGGGCCCGGCTTCGAATCCCGGCCCGGGCAGTCGGCGTGCAGCTCACCTAGCTGTTCATCCTCCCTTTTGGGTTGGTCGATAAATGGGTACCTGGGGAAACCTGGGGAAGGTAAACTGTGGAAACCCGGATGTCACACTGGCCCCGTGTACCGGGGTAATGGGCCCCCTCCCACCACAGGCTCAAGGGCCAATGTTACGGAGATGAGCACCGAGGCCACGCGCTGCTACAGCGTATGCCCCCAACTTTACCTTACTAAGTCCTGGAACAACCTGAGTGTTTGCTATGTTAAGAATGTTGTTGGTGAGAAAAAGGTCAAGTGTGTGTGCTGTGGTCAAAGGACCACCGTGGCCAGCGGGGCGCGTTACCGTATGTGTTCGTGTTGGCTGGAGTACTGTTTGTGAGTGAAAATGTATTTATGACGTCAATGAATGTGTCGTGTAGTTGGCGTCTGTTTGTGTGGGGAATAACGGGGTTGGGGCGTCAGCATCGGGAGGATCAAATGGGGATATTGCAGTCCAGTCAATGTCGGGGAGGTTGAAATCACCTGTGATCCAGATGTGTTTGTCTGCCTGTATGCGTGAAAGAGAAATTTGAAGGTTGTGTAAATAGTCTACATTAGTAGAAGGCGGTCTGTAAAAAGCAGCAATAAGAAGAGATTTACAGTTGAAGGTTTGTAACTGGACCCAGGGGATTTCGCAGTCTGTGTCAAGGGCAGGCCCGTGCTGTCTGTCGGGCGGTCCTTACGAAAAGCGGTCATATACTAAAGGGGGGAGGGAAAAGCTCCCTACTGTCACCGCAGGAGTCAACCAAGTCTCACGCAGTCCCTACTATTATGTCGGGGTTGTGTGGTGATTAGATGGTGTAATTGGGCTATTTTGTTTTTGATACTACGGAAATTAATTGTCAATAGTCGGAGGGAAGTGTGGCTATGACGTGATGGTTGTTGACGTAAAGGGAGAGGTGAAGATGGTGATGATGAAATAGAAGAAACAGAAGGGAGTGAAGAAGTAGAGGAGGGAGGTGAAACGGGAGGCGATGAGCGAAGGGAGGAAAGGAAAGGACTGCCCCGGTCTCTCTCATAATTGAAAGTATATGTATGGCAGGATAGTTTGTTGTTGAGGTGTGCAAAGGAGAAGGGAGGAGCCTGCCATCACAACTCCCCAGGAAATACATACTATGGGTCGTATTTAAAAAAACATTTTCACCGCCCAAGTTCACATATTTGACAAGGCTTTTCAATGATTTGACGGCATTTCCATCAGTAGTTCTATGACCCTGGTGGTAGTTTGATCCTTCCTCAGTAGCATGAACTTCAAAGAAACACCTATTAGGGACCCGATTCATCCATTTCTTTTGACCTTTAGAAATAGTCAATGAGAAGCGAAGGTGCTCTTTGTGATACCGCCTCATATAGTGTGATGGTAATAACTATTAACATGCTTTTAGCTAACGACCGGCATGGCTTCCGTTTTGAGGTGTCCAAGCGGGTGTACGCCAGCATCATGTCCACCCATCATATCTCTACTTTACCATCGTTGTCTGCACTGACCTTTTTAATATACATCCCACAACCTCCCTTTCTCCGTATTCCTGTCGCCCCTCCCCTGCAGGATTTATTTATTTATATTTTGTTTACTTGCATTTTCTTTTACCCATTTGCCCTACTTCTTGGATCAGACCCCCACCTCTACTCCCTTGCTGACCCCTGCCAATTTTTGTAAATGACCACGCTTCCCATGAACAAAGCGATGACGGTCAGCATTTGAAACTGCCCCACATATTTTAGTATATACTTTTCTATCATCTGGCACTGTAGAACGTGAATATGCATGGCTGAATTTTAAATACTCAAATTCCCTTCCTTTTCCACTCAAATTCTCCTTTCCACTAAATTTCTTTCCTTTCCCTCCACTCAAATTCTTCCTTTCCTCCACTAAATTTCTTCCTTTTCCACTAAATTTCTTCTTTTCCACTAAATTCTTCCTTTTCCACTCAAATTTCCTTCCTTTCTCCACTAAATTCCTCCCATCCACTACCCCTTCTTTTCTCCACTCAAATTCTCCCTTTCCACTCTTCAAATTCCCTTCCTTTCCTCCACTAAATTCCTTCCTTTCCTCCACTAAATTCCTTCCTTTCCACCAAATTCCCTTTCCTTTCCACCAAATTCCTTCCTTTCCACTCAAATTCCTTCCTTTCCACTCAAATTCTTCCTTTCCTTTCAAATTCCTTCCTTTCCTCCTCTAATTCTCTTCCTTTCCACTCAGATTTCCTTCCTTTCCACTCAAATTCCCTTCCTTTCCTCCCTCCAAATTCTCTTCCTTTCCACTCAAATTCCCTTCCTTTCCACTCAAATTCCTTCCTTTCCTCCACTCAAATTCCCTTCCTTTTCACTCAAATTCCCTCCCTTTCCACTCAAATTCCTTCCTTTCACTCAAATTCTCTTCCTTTCCCTCATATTCCCTTCCTTTCCACTCAAATTCTTCCTTTCCACTCAAATTCTCTTCCTTTCCACTCAAATTCTCTTCCTTTCCACTCAAATTCCCTTCCTTTCCACTCAAACTCCCTTCTTTACCACTCACATTCACTTCCTGTCCACTCAAATTCCTTCCTTTCCACTCAAATTCCTTCCTTTCCACTCAAATTCCCTTCCATTCCTCAAATTCCTTCCTTTCCTCCACTCAAATTCCCTTCCTTTCCACTCAAATTCCCTTCCTTTCCTCCAAATTCCTTCCTTTCCACTCAAATTCCTTCCTTTCCACTTCCTTCCTTTCACTCAAATTCCCTTCCTTTCCACTCAAATTCCTTCCTTTCCTCCTCAAATTCCCTTCCTTTCCCTCAAATTCCTTCCTTTCCACTCAAATTCTCTTCCTTTCCTCAAATTTCCTTCCTTTCCACTCAAATTCCTTCCTTTCCCTCAAATTCCTTCCTTTCACTCAAATTCCTTCCTTTCCACTCCAAATTCCTTCCTTTCCACTCAAATTCCTTCCTTTCCACTCAAATTCCTTCCTTTTCCTCAAATTCCCTTCCTTTCCACTCAAATTCCTTCCTTTCTCAAATTCCTTCCTTTCCCTTAAATTCCTTCCTTTCCTCAAATTCTCTTCCTTTCCTCCAAATTCCTTCCTTTCCACTAAAATTCCCTTCCTTTCCACTCAAATTCCTTCCTTTTCCACTCAAATTCCCTTCCTTTCCACTCAAATTCTCTTCCTTTCCTTCACTCAAATTCTCTTCCTTTCCACTCAAATTCCCTTCCTTTCCTTCACTCAAATTCCCTTCCTTTCCACTCAAATTCTCTTCCTTTCCACTCAAATTCCCTTCCTTTCCTCCACTCAAATTCCCTTCCTATTCACTCAAATTACCTTCCTTTCCTTCTCAAATTCCTTCCTTTCCTCAAATTCCTCAAATTCCCTACCTTTTTACTCAAATTCCCTTCCTTTCCTCCACTCAAATTCCCTTCCTTTCCACTCAAATTCCCTTCCTTTCCACTCAAATTCCCTTCCTTTCCACTCAAATTCCCTTCCTTTCCACTCAAATTCCCTTCCTTTCCACTCAAATTCTCTTCCTTTCCACTCAAATTCCCTTCCTTTCCTTCACTCAAATTCTCTTCCTTTCCTTCACTCAAATTCTCTTCCTTTCCACTCAAATTCTCTTCCTTTCCACTCAAATTCCCTTCCTTTCCACTCAAATTCTCTTCCTTTCCACTCAAATTCCCTTCCTTTCCTTCACTCAAATTCCCTTCCTTTCCTTCACTCAAATTCTCTTCCTTTCCACTCAAATTCCCTTCCTTTCCTTCACTCAAATTCCCTTCCTTTCCACTCAAATTCCCTTCCTTTCCTTCACTCAAATTCCCTTCCTTTCCTTCACTCAAATTCCCTTCCTTTCCACTCAAATTCCCTTCCTTTCCACTCAAATTCCCTTCCTTTCCTCCACTCAAATTCCCTTCCATTCCACTCAAATTCCCTTCCTTTCCTCCACTCAAATTCTCTTCCTTTCCTCCACTCAAATTCCCTTCCTTTCCTCCACTCAAATTCCCTTCCTTTCCTTCACTCAAATTCCCTTCCTTTCCTTCACTCAAATTCCCTTCCTTTCCTTCACTCAAATTCCCTTCCTTTCCTTCACTCAAATTCCCTTCCTTTCCTTCACTCAAATTCCCTTCCTTTCCACTCAAATTCCCTTCCTTTCCACTCAAAAGTCCTTCCTTTCCACTCAAATTCCTTCCTTTCCTCAAATTCCTTCCTCTCCACTCAAATTCACTTCCTTTCCACTCAAATTCCCTTCCTTTCCTTCACTCAAATTCCCTTCCTTTCCACTCAAATTCCCTTCCTTTCCACTCAAATTCCCTTCCTTTCCTTCACTCAAATTCCCTTCCTTTCCACTCAAATTCCCTTCCTTTCCACTCAAATTCCCTTCCTTTCCACTCAAATTCCCTTCCTTTCCACTCAAATTCCCTTCCTTTCCACTCAAATTCCCTTCCTTTCCACTCAAATTCCCTTCCTTTCCTTCACTCAAATTCCCTTCCTTTCCACTCAAATTCCCTTCCTTTCCTTCACTCAAAGTCCCTTCCTTTCCACTCAAATTCCCTTCCTTTCCACTCAAATTCCCTTCCTTTCCTTCACTCAAATTCCCTTCCTTTCCACTCAAATTCCCTTCCTTTCCTTCACTCAAATTCCCTTCCTTTCCACTCAAATTCCCTTCCTTTCCTTCACTCAAAGTCCCTTCCTTTCCACTCAAATTCCCTTCCTTTCCTTCACTCAAATTCCCTTCCTTTCCACTCAAATTCCCTTCCTTTCCACTCAAATTCCCTTCCTTTCCTTCACTCAAATTCCCTTCCTTTCCTTCACTCAAAGTCCCTTCCTTTCCACTCAAATTCCCTTCCTTTCCTTCACTCAAATTCCCTTCCTTTCCTTCACTCAAAGTCCCTTCCTTTCCACTCAAATTCCCTTCCTTTCCACTCAAATTCCCTTCCTTTCCACTCAAATTCCCTTCCTTTCCACTCAAATTCCCTTCCTTTCCACTCAAATTCCCTTCCTTTCCACTCAAATTCCCTTCCTTTCCACTCAAATTCCCTTCCTTTCCTTCACTTAAAGTCCCTTCCTTTCCACTCAAATTCCCTTCCTTTCCTTCACTCAAATTCCCTTCCTTTCCTTCACTTAAAGTCCCTTCCTTTCCACTCAAATTCCCTTCCTTTCCTTCACTCAAAGTCCCTTCCTTTCCACTCAAATTCCCTTCCTTTCCACTCAAATTCCCTTCCTTTCCTTCACTCAAATTCCCTTCCTTTCCACTCAAATTCCCTTCCTTTCTACTCAAATTCCCTTCCTTTCCACTCAAATTCCCTTCCTTTCCACTCAAATTCTTTTCCTTTCAAATTCCCTTCCTTTCCTCCACTCAAATTCTCTTCCTTTCCACTCAGATTTCCTTCCTTTCCACTCAAATTCCCTTCCTTTCCTCCACTCAAATTCTCTTCCTTTCCACTCAAATTCCCTTCCTTTCCACTCAAATTCCCTTCCTTTCCTCCACTCAAATTCCCTTCCTTTCCACTCAAATTCCCTTCCTTTCCACTCAAATTCCCTTCCTTTCCTCCACTCAAATTCTCTTCCTTTCCACTCAAATTCCCTTCCTTTCCACTCAAATTCTCTTCCATTCCACTCAAATTCTCTTCCTTTCCACTCAAATTCTCTTCCTTTCCACTCAAATTCTCTTCCTTTCCACTCAAATTCCCTTCCTTTCCACTCAAATTCCCTTCCTTTCCACTCAAATTCTCTTCCTTTCCACTCAAATTCCCTTCCTTTCCACTCAAATTCTCTTCCTTTCCACTCAAATTCCCTTCCTTTCCACTCAAATTCCCTTCCTTTCCACTCAAATTCCCTTCCTTTCCTCCACTCAAATTCCCTTCCTTTCCACTCAAATTCCCTTCCTTTCCACTCAAATTCCTTCCATTCCACTCAAATTCCCTTCCTTTCCACTCAAATTCCCTTCCTTTCCACTCAAATTCCCTTCCTTTCCACTCAAATTCCCTTCCTTTCCTCCACTCAAATTCCCTTCCTTTCCACTCAAATTCCCTCCCTTTCCACCTTTTTCCACTTCTCTTCCACCTCTCCACATACTCCTCTTCCACTTCTATCATTGCCGACTACTCTTCCACCTTTCCAGTTGCTTATCTTCTCCAGTTCAATCTTCTCAAAACTCCACTTTCTCTGTACCTCCACTCACCAATCTGTCCCTCTCCACTCATTCCACATACCATCACTCCACCTCCACCCTTCTATACGCCACATGCTCCACCTCTCTACTGTAATTTCTAGCTGTTCTCTTCCCTTTACCCCCAATACTCCACATAGACCACTTCCTCCACACTCCACTCCTCCACGTCCGCCTGCTCCACCTTGTTACAGTCACATTTTTTCTTTAACATGTACGTAAAGTTTCTAGCTACAGTTTATTTCACAAGTCTAGTTTCTTTCAAGTGCCGTCTACTCCTCCTAGTCTACCTACTCCACTATTTCTCTTCGTTTCCACTTTCAATCTGCACCACTTCTCCACTCTACTTCTCATCTTACTCCACTTCTCACTCCACTCTTGTTCCATCATATTATGCCTCTCCACTTTCTCTAATCATACTCTTTCTCTCCACTTTCAATCTACTCCACTTCTCCACTCTACATTTTTTTTTCAATCCACTCTTCCTCCAGCATATTTACAGCTTGCTCTCCACTTTCTCTAATCATTCTTTCTTTCCAGTTGCAATCTGCACCGCTGTTCCACTTGTTCCGCCCTCCAAATACTCCTTCCTACCTACGAGGGCTTCGTGGTGCAGTGGTTAGCACACTCGGCTCACAATTGAGAGCCCAGGTTCAATTCCCGGGTGGAGTTGAAAAATTTGGGCGGCTTTTCCGATACCCTACGCCCCTGTCCACCCAGCAGTGAATGGGTACCAGGTATTAATCGTGGGTTGTGTCCCGTCTCCTGGGGTCTGTTCCCTTCTCCTATAATTCCTTCCTTTTAGGCTTGGTAGTTCTAGTGACTGATCATCTGGGAAGGAGTGTTACTGACATATAAGGTTTACATATGTAGTTTGGTCTTCATTAATCTGGAAGGTTTCTCTTGGATTCATGGTGTTGGCCAGACTGTGCTGTCAGTGGTAGGTCCTCTGCAGTGTGGGAGTGAATGAGGTGTTTGAGTTCAGTGGTCAGGTATAGGTCGTGTGGAAAAGGAAAGAAAGGAATTGTGTGGTGGACAGATGAGATAGAAAGAGGCAGTTGAGGAGAACAGAAGGAACTACAAGAAAATGTTAGAGAGAAATATGATGGAGGAGGCGAGAGGGATGGGAGAGGAAGTACAGGGAGAGCAAGAAGTTGGTTAGGGAAGTAAAGAGAGTGGATGAGGATTTGGGAAGGAAAATATCACCAAAATACCAGAACAAAAAACTTTGCTGGAAAGAAGATAAAAGTGAAATAGGGGAGGAAAGAGTGACATTTGTAGCATGAAGAGGAGAGATGGGTGCTTGTGAGGGGAATAAGGAGATAAGGGAGGTGTGGAAAGAGGAAACTGTAATGAATAAGAGTGTGGGAGGGAGAGCGGAAGTGAGCAGTGTAGGAATAAAGATCAGTGTAGGGCGGCCAGATCCACAGGGGAGGCTGGAGAGAGGTGAGATAGAGGAGGCAAAGAAGAAGTTAAAGGTAGGAAAGGCCCCTGGAGCTGATGGCATAACAGATTATTTTTATTATTCTTTAACAACTTCGCCTCTAGCACTGGTTGGCTTTCTTCAGGGGCCTAGTGGTCGGCCCAAGCCCATCATGGCACAGGCAATTTTATAGTGGCGCCATTTATTCCTCACTCATGCTGTGCCCCGGAACTCATTCTTGATTCATAGACGGTTTCTTCTAGAGTCCGGGTCTTCAGGACAGCGTGTGGGTAGTCTTGGGCCACTCGGCTGAAGTATGGAGGAGGTGTAGTTGTGGAATGGATATTATGGATATGTAACAGGAACAGGAACAGGGTGAGGTGCCTGAGGGTTGAAGAAAGGCTAGTGTTGTGCTGCTGTACAAAGGGAAAGGAAGCAGAGGTGACTAATAGTTACAGGGGAATAAGTCTACTCAGAGTGGCAGGAAAAGTGTATGGCAGGGTTTTAAATGAGAGGATGAAGAAAGTAACTGTACATGGGCGGTTCTGTGAGAGAAATGAAAGCCAGAGTGGGGGAACTTGGTACAAGGCAGAAAGTGAGAGGTACAGAGGAGTCATTGGTGGCGGACCTGTTTTCAGATGATACAGTACTGTTGGCAGAGAATGAGGGGACGCTACAGAGGATAGTGGATGCATTTGACAGGGTGTGTAAGAGGAGGAAGCTGAGAGTGAATGCTGGAAAGCGCAAGGTTATGGTATTTGAGAGGGCGAGAGAACAGGTCATTGATTTAGCAAAGCCATACAGAGTTAGAGCAAAGAGCACAACAAAGTGTAGGATAAGGTTAGGGGAGGAGAGAGTGGAGGAGGTGACTGAGGTGAAATATTTAGGGACAGTTGTATGTAAGCATGGAAGGTGAGGTGAGGGAAAGAGCAGTGAAGGGCAGACAGGTGGGTGCATTGGGGAGAGTTGTGAGAGGAAGAAGTGTGAGCATGACGGTAAAGAGGGGAACAAGGAACAGTATTATCCTGCCAACTCTGTCGCATGCATCAGAGACGTGGACATGGAGTGCAGCGCAGCAATCAAGAATACGTGCAGTGGAAATGAGTTGTACAAGAGGTGCGTGTGGTGTGTCAGGATGGCATGGAGGAAGTAATGGAAGTGTGTGTGAGGGGTTTGGTATGGGTTGACAGTGAAGGGAGTGGAGTGTGGAGTGGTGGAGTGGGTGGTGCGCTGAGATGGTTTGGACACATGATGAGAATGGGGGAGAATGAATTTGTGAAGAGTGTATGAGGGAAGGAAGGCCATGGGGGCGCCCGCAGAGGAAGTCGATGGTTCCTTCCAGGAGGTACTTGGGATGAGAAGGGGGCCTGCATGAGACTCACCCAGAGGGACCCCTGGGCTCTGCGCCGTAGGGTGGGCGAGGCGATGCACCCCCCGGCGTATGCCCCCATTGATATTGATTTTGTAGCTCACTTATGTAATGCAATATTTAGTTTCTTCATCAGTTAATAATAGCATAAAAGTGAATTACGAATGTATTAAAAAAATCATTACCAAGCAAACATGACATGCTGAGAGCTGCACCTACAAGTTGTTTTTTAAATGTGCACAATTCCCTTCCCTCCCAATGAATTCAAAGTCTGGTGATGCCACCGTGTTCAGAACATCTCTGTAACCTGCAAGTTTATTTTTGCACTACCTTAACAATCTCATGAAAAATAGGAATATAAAGCACTAGAAACATTTATATAAGAGACAGACTTCAAATAGTGTCTTATTTTGTAGTTAAAAATTTGTTTTTTCAAGCCATCCACAGTCCACTCTTATTCCCCCGTCCACTGAAGAAGGCACCAAGTAAGAGTTGCAAGGCAGAAGTGTGAGCTACAGAAAAAAGTGGCAAGATGCAGTGTGGAGGGCCAGTTTCTCAAGATGAGCCGGAGCAAGGCTGCCTCAAGCTGCTGTCCAATCAGCGAAGAGATCACCTCGGCAGCCCGGCAGGCCACAATGGCAATGTTCAGACTACAACAGCGTTCAGGGAAAACAAAACTACACACATTTCGCGGCAGCCATGGAGTCATTATTGAAACTGAATTATTAGCATTAGTTTCACTATGGAGATATACATATATTACCACTGTAGTGAAAGACAGAGTATGGAAGTAAAATCACCAAAATTTGTAGAAGTTTAGTAAAATAAATGTTTGCAATATAAAAAAAATCTACAAAAGGTGAAAATGACATCCTGAAACTAAGGTGAAGATATGAAAGCAAAATACCTTGCCTGAAAAGGTGTGTAAAAACCTGCCTGGGTACACAAGTGCCTGAAAAGGTGTGTAAAAACCTGCCTGGGTACACGAGTGCCTGAAAAGGTGTGTAAAAACCTGCCTGGGTACACAAGTGCCTGAAAAGGTGTGTTAAAACCTGACTGGTTACAATAGTGCCTGAAAAGGTGTGTAAAAACCTGCCTGGGTACACAAGTGCCTGAAAAGGTGTGTAAAAACCTGCCTGGGTACACAAGTGCCTGAAAAGGTGTGTAAAAACCTGCCTGGGTACACAAGTGCCTGAAAAGGTGTGTAAAAACCTGCCTGGGTACACAAGTGCAGAGTAACAGCCACACCCTGCAACACTCAGGATGCAAGTAACTGCTGCACCAATAAATGCTCCCGACAACACTACGTAACACTATAGTATAACCGTAAGCCTTAGGAAATATAAAGGCGTAAATCCATAAGCCTTAGAAAATATAAAGTCCGGAAGTAAGAACTGAATCCCCATTGATCCTCAGCCTGGTATCCTCTGAAGCCTTGGCCCGCCTGAGGACTGGAGTCACTCTGCAGACCTAAACTCCTCCACACACTTGGTGGCCTCAGTGAGGGCAGACATCAGCTCAACGTTGCCTTCCTCCATCTGTAAGGAAACAGACATTGATACAAGGTGACTTGCTGCCACTTCTGACTATATTCACCTGCTAAGAAATCCCAACACACCCTTGTTTTGGGAGCAGCTGTGTGGTACAGATGGGGCACCAGCCCATACACCCAGGCCAGGGGTAACCTTTAACCTTTAGAGCATAGGTCCCCAACCCGCGGCCCGCGAGCACCCTTGGTGCGGCCCGCGGGACTTTACATCATTCAACATTAGGTGCGGCCTGCCGAAGGGCTCCAGGATCGTTTCTGTGGCCCGCGGTGCAGACTGTGGGCACATGACCGGTTTACAACTTTTTAAATTTCTGCAGTGCTGAGAGCCAATGAGCGTGCGCTGTTAAGCCGGCCAATCAGCGTCCACTATGGCGCACTTTTCGGCTTTATAAGGCGGCTTCGGCCATTCAGTTTTCAGTGTCTCTCCCCTGCTCTAGACTGCTGAAAGACTTGGCATGTGCTCAAGACTATGCAGTGACAGTCTCAAACAGTTCAATGTGCTCGGCTCCCTTGAGAACCCTGTAGAACTGTGGGATACCTTCAAATGCGACTCTTCGAGCTGCCAAGGAGTGTATTGGAAAGCGCCCGAGATCTAGGAGTGGGTTTGCCTCGGAGGAGATGCTGGAGAATATTGAGGAGAGACGCGCTGCCAGACACTTGCTGGGAATCGGGACCATGACAGGGCTCTGTCACGTAGGACCAGAGCTCTCCTGAGGAGAGACAAGGAGAGGTATGTCAGGGGTCTTGCTGAGGAGGTCAAGGAACACTTAAATGAGAATGACTTCCAACCTGCTTACCGAGCCCTGAAGAAGCTCTGCTTCAAGTCTCCCTCCCAGGTAAGCGCTATCCAAACAGCTGATGGCTGCCTCGTGTCGGACGTGGAAGGGCAGAGGGCTCGTTGGGCTGAGTACTTTGAGCAGCTGTACATGGCAGACCCTCCAACTGGGCAGCTTCCAGCTACTGGGTTGCAGGTGGCGGATGCCGATCCACCCATTGACGAAAGCCCACTCTCTCTTGACGAGGTCAGAGGCTGTGGCAAAGTTGAGGGGTGGAAAGGCACCTGGCACCTGTAACATTGTTGAGGAGCTGCTCAAAGCTGGATGTGAGGCCATGATCCACGGGTTGAATGCAGTCTTGACGGCTGTATGGCTATCTGGCACTACTACTCCTGACTGGAAGAGTGGACTCTTAGGGGCTATCGCTGGAATGACTATCTGGAAAGGGAAAGGGGACCGCCAAGACTGCAACAACTACTGTGGTATTACACTGCTCAGTGTGCCAGGCAAGGTGCTTGCCCACCTATTACTAATGCCAATTCGCAGCCAGCTGCTGAAGATGCAGAGACCTGAACACTCTGGGTTCACGCCTGTTAAGGCAGCAACTGACCGCATCCTAGTGCTTCACGTACTGGTGGAGCGCCGACGTGAGGTTCGACAGGGGATGCTTGCAGCCTATGTCGATCTCAAAAAGGCGTTTAACTCAGTGCATCGCGAGGCACCCTAGGATCTCCTGCGATTCCATGGGATTCCTGCAAAGACTATTGGTTTGCTGACTGAGCTGTATTCTGGGACTGAGAATGCTGTGAAGTGTGGAGGGGGTGCTTGTCCAGCTTCTTCCCCGTGGATGAGGGAGTGAGGCAGGGCTGTCCTTGCCCCATCGCTTTTCAACACTAGTATGGACTGGGTACTGGGCAGAGCTGTGGACCAGAGTCATTGCGGAGCATCCACTGGCAATACCAGGGTCACTGACCTTGTTTTTTACTATGATCCAGTAACCCAGTATCCAGTATGGGGAGGCGGTGGCTGAGTGGTTAGCGTGCCGGCCTCACGTCTGGTGCATTGTCCATGATGTGGGTTCAAATCCGCACTAACCACTTGGGATTTTTCAGTCACCACCGAGTGGCCTAAGACTACCCACATGCTGTCCTGAAGACCACCTATCAACCCGGACTCTAGAAGAAGCTGTACAGCGCAAGTGAAATCAAGAATGAGCTCCGGGGGCAGCATGAGACAATAATAATGGCGCCACTATAAACAATTGCCTGCGCCATGACGGGCTCGGGCGAACCATCAGGCCCATATGAATTAGCCCACCAGCGCTATAGGCCACATGTAAAAAAATATAAATAAATAAAATCCTGGCAAAGTCGCTGGAGGTTTCGGTGATGGCTCTCGAGGCACTACACGAGAAGGCAAAGCCCTTGGGACTTGAGGTCTCCTGGGCTAAGACCAAGGTACAGGTGTTTGGAGGCTTGCTGGATGGAACAGTACAGTCTGTACATGCATGTGGCGAGGACATTGAGATCTCGGAAAATATTACTAACCTTGGTGGTGTAGTTAAAATAACCGGTGAGTCTCGCCATGAAGTCTTACGGTGGATTGGCTTGGCCCACGGTGTTATGGACTCGCTCAACACGAGTATGTGGCGTTGTCAATACCTGTGCAGAAGGACAAAGATCCGGATCTTCCAGTCCCTCGTGCTCCCTGTCTTACTCTGTGGCCGTGAGACATGGACACTAAATGGAGACTTGGAGAGGCGGACTGATGCCTTTGGTAATAACTGTCTACGCAGAATCATGGGATATCGCTGGAATGACTTTGTGTTGAACCGTTGACTGCTCCGTGAGACTGATTGGACATATATTACCTGCATAGTCCGTCAACGCCAACTCCGGCTATACGGGCACGTGGCACGTTACCCTGAAGCTGATCCTGCTCATCAGGTTGTCTCTGTGAGAGACAATCCTGAGTGGAGGAGGCCAAGGGACACCCATGGAGTTTATGGCTTGAGCAAGTCAATATATCCTGCCGGGAGGTACTCAGGATGGGAAGAGGGTTGGCATGGAGACTCGCCCGGAGGGACCCTCGGACTCGTAGGGTGGATGAGGCGATGCACCCCCCAGCGTATGCCCCCACTGATTGATTGATTGAATGTATGAGAATGAGTAAGTTGGGGACACAGGTGTGGAGGCGTGTTCTTGGCACTGTCTAGTCTCAAGAAGAGTGCCGGCGATGTTCAATTCACAAAGTTACGAGTGCCACATCAGAACAAAGATTCACAGACGCTCAAAACCTCTGCCCTGCAGTCTTAATCCTACTGTGGTATAGAATTACCACTTGTTCCCTACTTCATAATTGAACCTCAGTTAATCAGCAATAATAATAATATACTACATACAAACTGGAAGAATTTCCACAATAACTAACTAATGAGGAGCACAAGCCAGGAGACATCACTTCACTTCACTCCTGCGTTGCCTCCACCCCCGGCGGAAGCCTCCACACATCCTCACTTCTCATGTCATGCCCCTCCAGATCGATCAACTCAACCCAGCCATGAATTACTTGGGTGTCCCCTTGGTGACCTCCTCTCAAGGTTTTCTTCTGCTAAAAAAATACTAAGCAGGATGACATCCGGGAGGCATGCCACGTGGCCATGTAGCCAGAGATGGCGTTCATGGACTAAGCTGGTAACGGCCTTGATTCAGTTTCATCGCTTAGTTGCTGGTTTGACAAAAAGCATTCCAGCAATGCCCCATAATCCTGTGATGGCACTTGGTACCAAAGGCACCAACATGCTTCTCCAAATCTCTATTCAGTCTCCAAGTCTCAGGGCCATACAGTAAGACAGGGAGCACAAGCGACTTAAAGATTCAATCTTTGTCCTCCTGCACAGGTATCAACACCACCATGTCAACACTCACATTGAGGGAGCCCAGAACACCATGAGGGCCATACAGTAAGACAGGGAGCACAAGTGACTTAAAGATTCAAATGTTTGTCCGCCTGCACAGGTATCAACACCACCATATCAACACTCACATTGAGCGAGCCCAGAACACCATGAGGGCCATACAGTAAGACAGGGAGCACAAGCGACTTAAACATTCAATCTTTGTCCGCCTGCACAGGGATCAACACCACCATATCAACACTCACATTGAGGGAGCCCAGAACACCGTGGGCCAGGCCAATCTGTGGCGTGACTTCCTGGTAAGAACCACCATTGTTATGCACTACAATACCAAGCCATGTGAACCTTTTGGTGACTTCAACATCCTCACCACATGCATGGGGAGGCGGTGGCTGAGTGGTTAGCGTGCCGCCACCGCCTCTGGGAGATCCAGGAGGGACGCAGGTTCGAATCCTGGCCGCCACACAGCTGGGATTTTTCAGTCACCGCCAAGTGGCCTAAGACTACCCACATGCTGCCCTGAAGACCACCTGTCAACCCAGACTCTAGGTTACCTCTCCAAAGAAAGGCTCAAAGATGAGCTCCGGGGGACAGTATGAGCCAAAACAAGATGGCACCACAATAAATATTTGCCTGCGCCACAACGGGCTGGGCCGAACATCAGCCCCCACCATTGAAAAAGCCTAATGGTGCAATAGGACGCAAAAAAAGACTGAGCTGTGTCACCCAGCAAGCCTCCAAATGGCTGAACTTTGGTCTTGGCCCAGGAGGCCTTCAGTCCCAGAGGCTTCACCTCCTCATGCAGCACTTTGAGAGCCGTCACCAGGACCTCCAGCAACTCTGCAAGGAGTGCAGGATCGTCAGCAAAAACAAGATCAGTGACCTTGATGTCACCTACAGATGCTCTACAATGATTTTGATCAACAACTTTGGCCTAATACTCAGTCAATGCAAGTGTTGAAAAGTGATGGAGCAAGGATACAGCCCTGCCTCACTCCTGGAATAACAGGGAAGAAGCCAGAGACATCTCCCCCACACACATCACAGCACTCTCAGTCCCAGGGTAAAGGCCAGTCATCAGGTCAGTAATCCATGTAGGAATCCCATGCATCCGTACGTGTCCCAGAGTGCCTCACAATGTACTGGCTCAAAAGATTTCTCGAGACAGATATGGGCTGCAAGCACCCCGTCAAAATTCACATCAGTGTTCCACAATGACGCAAAGTGTTGTGATCCACTCAAAAGTTGACTTGCTTGGCATGAACCTGGATTGCTCAGGTCTCTCAAACTTGAGCAGATGAGATCGAATTCGCATCTGCAGCAGATGAGCGAGCACCTTACCCGGCACACCAAACCACGGTGATTGTTGCAGTCCTGTTGGTCCCCTTTCCAGATAGGGACAACCAACCCCCTTTGTCAGTCAAGAGGAATGGCACTGGACTGCCCACACAGCACACAGCACCACATGCAACCCATGGCTCATGGCTTCACCCCCAACTTTCAACTTCTCTGCGCTGATGTTGCAGATCCCAGCTGCCCTTACACCCTTCAACTTTTCACAGCCTCTCTCACTTTTGCAGGAGAGGCTGGCGTTTTGTCTATTGGTGGATCAGCAGTGGCCATCTGCAACCCAGCCAGAGGACCTGTACACTTGGGTACTCTGCTGTGTACGACTGCCAAAAGTACTCGGCCCAATGAGCCCGGTACACATCTGCATCTGATGTTATCTGCCCATCAGCTGCTCAGACAGTACTCATCTGAGATGTGAATTAGGAGCAGAGGTTCTTCAGAGCTGGAGAGGCAGGTCTAAGGTCGTCTGCATTTTGACAACCCTCAACATCCTTAGCAAGATTAGAGAAACTGCAATAACACACTGAATAGATCATTGGCCTATTTGGGATGCTGCCTGGCTTCTGCTAGGAAGGCTCGGGTTCGATTCCCGGCACTCAGTGGTGTTCATTACGGATCCTTAGCAAGACCTCTGACATACCTCTCCTCAGAAGGGTTCCAGTTCTCCTGTACTGCTCTCAAGTCCCTGGCCAACTTGGCAGCATGACTCTCCTCTATACACTCAAGGCAATGCCACTCCTAGTCCTTGGATGCTCTCCAATGCACCCTCGGCAACTCTGAGTTTCACATTTAAAGGTATCCCACAACCTCCAGGATCTCTCAGAGTACCCACTTCAAACCAATTTGAGACTGCCACTGCATACCCCTGAGCACACACCTGGTCCCTGAGCTTCTCAAGATAAGGCTGCAGAGAGTTGCATCTCAAGAATTTCATGGACCTGAAGCATATCCTCAATTTTGTAACAAGAAGTCTGTGGTCAACTGTAATGAACTCAGCAGTGTAAAACCCTACATTTCTGGAGGATCCTCTAACAAGTACTAGCAAGGATGTGATCAATCTCCTTTGCCACACCACTAGTATTGCTGCTCCAAGACCAGCGGCAAGGCTCGCATCTCAGGAACCAGTAATCCTCAGCCTTCTGGGTTTTGCAAAGCTCAGAAGGAGTGAAATGTTGATGTTTCTGGCACAAGAGCCGTGGGGACCAACACATATCACACAGCCATCTCTCTCTGTGCCAGTAACTGCATTAAAGTCACGCACGACAATGAGTGTGTTGTGTCGGGGGCACTGGTCAACTACAGAGTCAAGCTTGGCGTAGAACATCTCTTTCTCCTAAAGTCCACACATCTCAGTAGGGGTGTACACTGCAATAAGAGATATGAAGGCCAGGGAGTGCTTCAACATCACCAGCATCACACACTCATAATCCCCAACAACAGAGGACTGCAGTCAGCGAGAAATGGCCACAGCTACTCTCTTGAGACAGGCACCATCGCTGTGGCCCACTACTGATCTCTCCCTCACCAGGTCTCCTCATCTCAGAGCCCCACTATGTTCACTCTCAGCCTCCCGAGTTGTGTTCCACCCAAGTTCCACCCAAAATTGACGTCTCTTCTGGGTTCTTGTTCTGTTTTCCTGCGTTGGATCATCATCTAGCCTCGTCTATTTTTTTTTGGTTCCAGTTTTAACTTTTGCCCTTCCTTGAGCTCCTTCCGTTGCTGTAAAAAATGATATACTCAAGCTGACAAATGAGGCAGTCGCTGATCCTCCAGAGGGATCAGGATGTTCCAGGCACCCACGCAGAGATCAACACTTTTTAAAGTTTCAGATGCCTGTCTTATGGGATTATAGCTGTGGCATTAGGGGGACAAAACCAATTATATGTAGTTTGAACAAGGAAAGGCAGGCTATGTTTCTGTCTTGGGGGATTATAGCTGTGGCATTAGGGGGACAAAACCAATTATATGTAGTTTGAACAAGGAAAGGCAGGCTATGTTTTTGTCTTGGATGATTACAGCTGTGGCATTAGGGGGACAAAACCAATTATATGTAGTTTGAACAAGGAAAGGCAGGCTATGTTTTTGTCTTGGATGATTACAGCTGTGGCATTAGGGGGACAAAACCAATTATATGTAGTTTGAACAAGGAAAGGCAGGCTACGTTTCTATATTGGGGGATTATAGCTGTGGCATTAGAGGGACAAAGCCAATTGTATGTAGTTTGAACAAGGAAAGACAGGCTATGTTTCTGTCTTGGGGGTTACAGCTGCAGCATTAGGGGGACAAAGACAGTTCTATCTAGTCTGCACAAGGAGAGGCAGGCTATGTTTCTGTCTTGGGGGTTACAGCTGCAGCATTAGGGGGACAAAGCCAGCTCTATGTCGTCTGACCCAGGACAGTCAGGCTATGTGTCTGTCTGGGGGGTTACAGCTGCAGCATTAGGGGGACAAAGCCAGTTCTATCTAGTCTGCACAAGGAGAGGCAGGCTATGTTTCTGTCTTGGGGGTTACAGCTGCAGCATTAGGGGGACAAAGACAGTTCTATCTAGTCTGCACAAGGAGAGGCAGGCTATGTTTCTGTCTTGGGGGTTACAGCTGCAGCATTAGGGGGACAAAGACAGTTCTATCTAGTTTGCACAAGGAGAGGCAGGCTATGTTTCTGTCTTGGGGGGTATCACTGAGGCGCTTGAAGGACAGAGCCAATTTTTCCTAGTTTGTATGAGAAAAGGTAGGCTACACATTATCACTGAGGCGCTGGGAGGACAAAGACAGTTCTATCTAGTCTGCACGAGGAGAGGCAAGGCTACACATCTCAGGCAGAACAAGATACAAGTTGCGAAGGAAAACTCATCCTTGGCACACCACATACTAGGTCACTTTTCCCTTGCATTATATTTCTTGTTCATCCTGTGGTGTGTATCTTGACTTTCCCAGTGCAAACTAGAGCAAAGTTGACTCTGTCCCTTACACCACATACTAGGTCACTTTTCCCTTGCATTATATTTCTTGTTCATCCTGTGGTGTGTATCTTGACTTTCCCAGTGCAAACTAGAGCAAAGTTGACTCTGTCCCTTACGCCTCCATTCCTTGTTTGCATAAAGCACGACAATGAATTTCCTGACCAGTGGAATTTGAGTTAATGTATTAATAAGTAAAATGGTACATACAGCATCGAGGATAAGCTTGTAGTTGTTCTTTATCATGATGTTGGTGTTCCGGATCTCCTCCATGGACTGTCTGATCTGCCCGTCCAGGTCAGCCACGTCATCACTCACTTCCTTGCACACAATGTCCTGCTCCGTCTGGTTGCGCTCCAGGTCCTCGAGAACCCTGCAGAGAAAAGACTTGCCTCACCTTATGCAACAGTGAGTGGGTGCTGGACACCCGACATCCGTGGTGCCTCAGTATGATCAGCGGGCCATCGTGAGAAATATGTCAGTAAGTTTGCAGATGATACCAGGATCGGTAGAGTAATTGAGTCGGATCAGGACGCTAGTATTCTCCAGGGTGAACTAAACAGATTGTATGACTGGGCGAATAAATGGCAGATGGAGTTCAATGTAGGGAAGTGCAGTATTCTGAGTGTAGGTAGGAACAACCCCTCATAACTATTGCTTAAATGACAATCTTATGTTCTTTCTTAACACTTGCTACACCTTACACAGACATGAGTGAATAACGGGATCACCGGGCCATGACGAGGAATAAAATGGTGCAATTCTTCATCGCTCTTTGCTTTTGGCAGGAAGGTGAAACCTATCTGGAGGACAAAATGCTCCTCTGGAAAAAGTTGTGAGAGGAACAACTGATACTTGTACAGCAAGGGGAGCAACGGAGCACTTCTCAACCCCTTGACTGTGGACTTCCTGCCAGAAGACATCACCAGGATACAGAAATGGAACAAAGAGTGGCTGCTACAATTTAATATAGAAGAATGTATTCCTGCACCTTGGGAGGGGATATCCAGCACACCGATACCACATGGGAAACACTCCACTATCCACCACAGAGGCAGGGAAAGACCTGGGAGTATGGGTTACCAGGCTACCAGTGAAAGCCAAATCCGTGCCAATCGCAGCGGACGTGTTAAAGGGATTGAAGAGACAAAGGAGGTAAGGAAAAGGCATCTCAATTCATGAGGAAAGAGAAGTGACCAGTATGGAAGTAAAGATTCAAGTGGAACAACCACATCATACCTACAAGGGGAAGTGTAGAGGAGATAGACATGGCAATAGAAAAGTTGAGAGAGAGAGAGAGAGAGAGAGAGAGAGAGAGAGAGTGAGTTGGTTGGTTGGCAAAAGGTATGTGCGGTGAGAGGGCCTGCCAAGACGAGGAAGCCTGGAGGAGCCTCTTCTGCCACGGCGCTCCATTCAGGGGTGGCTGTGTGAGGGGACAGTGTCAGAGAAATAGATGCAAAAGGAAAATTGTTTGTATACTGAAAACTTCATAAAGGCTTACTGTTTCTGCTCCTTGATCTCTTTGTTGAGGCTGTCCTGCTTGAGGTCCCACGCCTGGTGGATGTGTTGCAGCTTGGTTTCTGAGGCTGTGAGCTGCTGAGTTAATTGCAGATTACTCTGTTCTTGGTCCTTGATCTCCTCCTGAAGTTCGGTGACTTGGGAGACCCTCTTCTGGATGGCTGCCTGGATGTCCCTGCCAGGGTACACTGAGGTAAATATTTACACACGCTTCATCTTATTCTTACTGGGCCTGTCACAAGGCTGATCAAAAACATGACTGTGGGAGGCTAAGGATAATAAAGTTGGGAGCATCAGCTGTGCATGGCCACGGTTCTCATCTCTGTACAAGTGGCCCTTGAGCCTGAGGTGGGTGAGAACACAAACAGAAGACACAGGGTCAGCATGACATACAAGTTTACAGTTTACCTTCCCCAGGTTTCCCCAGGTACCCATTTATCCACCAGCCCGAAAGAGAGAATGAACAGCTGGGTGCCTTGTGTGCCTGCCATTTGAACCCTGGCCCACAGATTCATAGTTAGGCACAGTAACCACTGCACCACGGAGATGTTAAATGAAGCCCCTAATTCAAAGAAAGCTGTTTCAAACCAATCGCTGCCATCGGTGGCCCACATCCACAATTTATCAATCTTGTTCTGGTACTTTCAACCATGTTTTAACTAAATGAATCGCTGTAATGTCTGTTCCAATTACCCGGCTATTTCCAACCCATTCCTGTCATCTGTGGCCCCTGCCCATAAACTTATCTAACCTGGTTCTGGAACTTTCAATCACATTTACTCAATAAATGGCTGTAAAATCTGTAAAAGTCTCCTTGAATTGAAATTCTTGTTTTATCTCCTTCCTTTCTTGCTACTGGTTATTCATGCCCACTGCCAAGATGGTGCTGACCTGCTATTTACCAAAAACACTTACTTGTGGTAAGCCCCTTCATCAAGTCTCCCTGTGGTGTGGCTGGCATGCCAGCTACAGCTCCACTAGCTTAGGTGTGACCCTGGCCAGGGCAGCCACTGCACAGCCCACCAAAAAATTATCCTTATTTTCAAGATGGCTGATAAACTGGCAGTGTCTGAGGAGCCTGGAGAAGATACTGTGATGATCTGAAAGTCCCGGCGGCACTGACTCCTGGGATGGAAATGGGCACCGACACAGAGAAATCAAAACACGCTTTTCTTTGCAGTTTCCAAACGGGTGTTCAGTTATGAGCAGTGAGTCGGAGTGGCTTGGAAAGTCAAGGGTAAAGTAACACCTTGTGCAGCCTTTCAGGTGTTTGGTGCACGATGACCTTTACCTCGCCAAACTTGGGGCTCAGTCGTTCTCTTCTGTCCTTCACCGTTTGGTCTGTCTGGTGATTTTTTTTTTTTTTTTTTAAATAAGAAAATATATATTTTTTATTGAAATGAGATTTTTTCTAATTCACACAAATTAATATACAGAAGCCCCCCACCATTCACGGCCTCACCATTCACGGATTCGCTTATACGCGGGTGGGGTATTTGCAACACCCCCCGCCGAACACGGGTGAAAACTCACATACACGCAGTCTGTAGCGCTCAGCTCAAACATTGCAAGCGAGCGACCTACCCGCACTGTTTACCCACACTAAGGTCTCACACGCACCGACAAGCGGGCGAGCGAGCTGCCCCCGCCGATTACCCGCCACACGGTGCGTGCCTCGTCCAGCGCTCACGAGGCAAAGCAAGCCATTAGGTGCTGGCGCGTTACCCCCGCTGTTTGCCCGCCACACGATTCATGACTGAGGGCCTCATCCAACGCTCAACTGAAGAGGCAAAGTGAACCATTAAGGGCGAGCGAGCTACCCCTGCCGTTTACTCAACACAGTGTATGCCTCGCCCAGCAGTCACCAGGCAAAGCGAGCCATGAAGGCCGTTTACCCATGCCACACGGTGCATGTGTGCATGCATGTCTCGTCCAGCGCTCGCTCATGCACGAGGCAAAGCGAACCATTAACCCTTTTGTTGCTAAACGCTCGCTGCGAGCTCCAGTCGCACTCAAATTTCCCGCGTATGAGTGTGTTCCAACACCATTTCTCACCCCACAGCATTGCCAATTCAGTGGGTTTTCTATGAAATTTGGTGGAAAATCATATCAGCCTAGCGCAAAAAAAGCACGCAAAATCAATGGATGAGCAACTGGTGGATGTTGTTGACCAATATAGCTACATTTTTGCATAGCTTCACCTATCACATGACTGATATTTTGACCAAATAGTTGTAAATTTTGCAGTTGGCAATACTGCCCTGCCAGCACCCCATCACCAAGAGATCTACTCAGTAGTTGCCTTACGGCTGACCGTCGCACACGTATAAATGTTTGTCTTCACAGGCAACACCCCCGGAACGTGCCTGTACTTTCACAGGAGAGGCTTACATTACTGAATCGTATAGAGCTTGGCCTCCTCTTTCCAATGGTGTTTTTGTTTTTCTAACTGTGATGAATAGTTTTTGAGATACAGAGGTTAAAAGAGCGAGCACTAGCGTCACTTGCTGGTGGTGCTGAAAGCTCCCTCCGAGCACCAGTCACACTCACAGCAAAAAACACCCCCTGAACATGCCTGTACATTTGCAGGAGAGGCTTACATAACCGAATCTTATAGATTTTGGCCTCCTCTTTCCAATGGTGTTTTTGTTTTGTAGCTGTGATGAATAGTTTTTGAGATACAGCAATTAAAAGAGATCCCCTTCCCCCGAGTGTGCCTGGGGGGATAGTCTCGTTGCAAGTGCTTAGCGAGGATAGGGTTAAGGGCGAGCGACCTACCCGAGCCATTAACCCACAACCAACCAGTGTTAAATTATTAGTCCATATTTAATTTGTGATTTATGTGTATGTAAAACTATATAACAATGCTTAGAAATGCCTTAGAAATCCTTTTTTTTATTCAATCGAGATAAAATTTGATATTTGATTATAGTCCCGTCGATCGCGGATTCACGGATCACGGGAATCTCGCGGAACCAAATACCCGTGAACGGCGGGGGTCTTCTGTAATTATATGAATATGCAGCTTTATATTCACTATACATTAGTTTGAAATATGTTAGAGTATGAAGTACATGTTAAAGCTCCATCATATTCCATCATCCAATCCATCCTGGTTGTCTGTCTGAGCCAGTCCCAGGAGTGACCTGCTGCAGCCAGCCAGCTCTGCACCATAGCTCTGTCTAAGCCTCTAACAGTCTTGCCTGGGCAGGTCATAGTGTTCCTATTTCTAGTGCTGCTTCCAGTATAGTTTAGTCAGCATACCATTTGCTTCCTCTGTACATCCTTCATCCTCATCATGTAGATTCTGAAATTTATTCTGAATTTATAAACACAATTCTTCTCCCTGACTGCAAGGACATTAGGGAGGTTCATTTTCATAACCTTTTCTGCCTCTTTTCCCTCCCCCTCCCCTGCATAAACAACTAGGAGTAAAAGTCTGGAAGCCATGAGTGAATGACTATTAGTTTAATGGTTTTTACTCTGATTCTGAATGAGTTTGTTGTGGTGAGAGGAGACAAGGAGGCTACAACAAGGGGCAGGAAGCAGCTGTTGAGGGAAGAGGATGGCTGGGCAGAGCACAGCAGAGGCAAGGACTTCAGAGGGAGGTACAAGGAATGAGAGCAGCAAAGGGCAATGCAATGGACACAACTACCTGGAGAAGGTTCATAAATGCCATCGACCTCAATCCAGGGAGGCGATCAAAGAAAAAGAGAAGGACGACTCCATTCTTCCCATTCTGGCAGAGAAGGGAAATCTGAAAACAAAGCAAATGAAACAAACAATTGTAAATATAGACCTCACTTACTTCTCCTTTGACTTTTCCTGCTGGATCTCTTGCAGCATTGCTATGAGCTTGTCCAGTTTCTCCTTGGTTGTATTGATGAAGCTGGCTCTCTGCTGCAGCTGGGCCAGATGATCCTTCTTCTTCTGGTTGTCCTCCTTGAGCACTGCCAACTTCTCGTCCCTCTTCTTGATCTCCTGTTCCTCGCTGGCCTGGATCACAAGGCCCTCCAGCCTCTGCTTCTCACTGCCAGCCTGGTGAACAAGGGACATCATGCCTTGGGGACAAATTTCTGGCTTATGGTAAATTGAGTGGTTGATGGGTGAAGCAAGGCATTCTGAGATGGTTGAGATGCCTGGTGTGACTGAAAGAGGATGACTTTGTCAAGTGTGTATATGGAGAGGACATCAAGGGTGCAATGGATCAATGGACAAGTAATGGAGGGAGAGAGTTGACAGAGCTGGAGACATTTTCTCTGTGGCCAACCCCTTGGAGGAAGTTCCCACAAGGCAGACAGACACACAGATCACCGGGAAAAAAGGGAGAAAGTGGTAGCAAGAAGTGAGTGGTTCACATGACAAAGAGATGGTGGGACAGGAAGGTGGGAGGTGTGTCTGTCTCATAGTGAAGTAAGATCACTGGTGGTACAGTCTGCAGTATTCTCGTTAATAGTCTAATACTGTGGATAATACAGGAGGCACATGCATGACACAAACACAGAACAGTGCCACAACTCACTGGAACCTTCAGAACCACAACCAACAAGGTGCAATTAACCCGGTAGCAGCGACGGGACAAATTTGTGCCATGATATAAACCCCAAAAATAATGATACATAATCTGATCACAAATGCTTTGATATATATTATGAAATGGTTTGTGTGAGGGTGATTTTTTCTCATTTTTCTCGCTTAGAGGGACCATTAAGAAACATGATCCCCGCTGCTACCGGGTTAAAAAGAGAAATCCATTTTCTTGTGTACAGCATGGGAGGCTGCTCAAGGGCAAAGAACAACAACAAAAGCCTGCTGGGCACTGCTCCAGTAAAAGGAAAAGAATGAGGGGCCAGAAAATGTCAAGTATGGCTGGTGTCTTGATACTCTCCTCTTGAAAGAGTACAAGTCACAGACAGGATGAAACACAGACAATGGAAGGCTGTTCCAGTTTATCAGCAAATGAAAGAATGAAGATGCTCATTAACTCTTGCATGAGGAATTTGGATGAAATAGGGATAAGTGTAGCTGGGCCATGGGAGGGGGGGCATGAAGTTAGCAGTCAGAATGAAAATATTGGTGGAGACGATACAGAACGCCCAACCTCGAGGAAGCTGATTTAGCTAGAGGAGATATGAAGTTTCCAGTTAAATCTTAAGTTTAAGCCCTTAATAACGATGATGCCGCTGGCGTCATATAGTTCTTTCAGGCGCGGGCAACGAGCATGACACCATGCAGTGCCGGAGAGCAAGAAGCTATCTGGAATCTAAAGGGCTCGCGTAACTATGTCTGTTGATGCTAACTGACTAACTGGCACCTATTTTGTCCCTTACCCTGGTAATACCACGACTCTGTGCTAAAAATAGCCTACAGTTCCTGTCTACGCATCATGGCGTCTGCAGAGCAATTATGTTCCCTCAGATGATCTATTTTGATGGTCTTCCTTCAGTTTCTGTTCGTTGTGTGCATGCTGAGCGTAGTCTTGACACCTCCACTGATATACATGGTGTTCTAGATGAACCAATAATGGACACACCTTAGTTTTTTTGCTTATAACTTTTTTATTTATTTAATGTTTTCCAATTTTTCTTTTCTGATTATTAATCTGTATTAAAAGAGCTTTCATTTGCCATCACGGAGTAGAGGGTAAAGTTTTGAACTGGGTCAAGGCGTGGCTTAGCAATAGGAAGCAAAGAGTGCAAATCAATGGTAAAAGATCTGACTGGGGATGTGTTACGAGTGGGGTCCCACAAGGTTCGGTATTAGGTCCACTTTTGTTTGTTATTTATATCAATGACTTAGATACAGGAATTAGTAGTGATGTTAGTAAATTTGCAGATGATACCAAGATCGGTAGAGTAATTGAGTCGGATCAGGACGCTAGTATTCTCCAGGGTGAACTCAACAGATTGTATGACTGGGCGGATAAATGGCAGATGGAGTTCAATGTAGGGAAGTGCAGTATTCTGAGTGTAGGTAGGAACAACCCTTCACATAACTATTGCTTAAATGACACTCTCATAAGCAGGTCTGGGCACGAGAGGGATTTAGGGGTCTTAGTGAGCTCTGATCTCCGTCCAAGGGCACAATGCATTCAAGCTAGAAATCGAGCAAATAGGGTACTGGGATTTATTTCAAGGAGCGTAAGCAACAGAAGCCTGAAGTCTTCCTCAGACTATATTTAGCATTAGTTAGACCTCATCTTGACTATGCAGTTCAGTTCTGGTCACCTTACTATAGAATGGATATCAAAATGTTAGAATCGGTGCAGAGGAGGATGACTAAGATGATTCAGGGGTTGAGAAACTTGCCATACGAGGAAAGACTCAAACAGTTAAACTTGCATTCTCTAGAAAGGCGAAGGGTGCGTGGAGACATGATCAAGGTTTATAAATGGATGAAGGGCTTTAATAAGGGAGACATTCATAAGGTTTTGTTGATAAGAGAACCGGGTAGGACACGAAGTAATGGGTTTAAACTGGATAAATTCAGATTCAACAGGGACACAGGCAAAAATTGGTTTACAAACAGGGTGGTGGATGAGTGGAATAGGCTTAGCAGTCACGTGGTGAGTGCCAATACAATTGTCACATTCAAAAATAGACTAGATAAATTCATGGACAGCGATATTAGGTGGGGTTAGATACACGGGAGCTTAGGGTCAAAGGAGCTGCCTCTACAGAATGGACATCAATTTGCTAGAATCAGTTCAGAGGAGGATGACCAAGATGATTCAGGGGCTGAGGAACCTCCCATATCAAAATAGGCTGAAACATCTAAACTTACATTCACTAGAGAGACGAAGAGTGCGGGGAGATCTGATAGAAGTATTCAAATGGGTCAAGGGTTACAACAAAGGCGATATAAGTAAAGTTCTGAGAATTAGCCAGCAGGATAGAACTCGCAGTAATGGATTTAAATTAGAAAAGTATAGATTTAGGAGAGATATAGGCAAGCATTGGTTTAGTAATAGGGTGGTGGGGGAATGGAACAGACTCAGCAATCACATAGTTAGTGCAGGGACGATAGTTTGTTTTAAGAGTAGACTGGATAGCTACATGGACGAGGACGACAGGTGGCAGTGAGGTGTGGGTGCAGTAAGGTGACGGGGTGCTGGATGCGTGCCTAGTACCGCCGGTATAACGAGGATCAAGCCGGCGGTGGCGACCAGTGACGCATCAACAGGGTGGTGATGGTGGGTGTGGATCAAGGTTTACGTTTGGAGCTCTAGCGACCAAACTACTGGGAGCAGGGAAACGTTCACCATTTTGGAAAGCACATTGGCAGGGCTAAATCATTTGTTAAATAACTTTTTTGAAATTCTCAAAAAATGAGTGGGTTTCAAGGTTGGGAACTCAAAAATACTTTTTTTTTTTTTGTTTTTTGTGAATTTATTAGATTTTTGACCCTTTTGAGTCAATTTTTTTAGCCCAGTTGCTGATTATGAAATATAGCCCTTGCATTTTGCCGTCAAGTGATACCAATAACTTTTCTGAAGCCCCAGAAATAAGGGAGTTAGGGCGATTCGCACCAAAGCGGTTGATTTATCAAAATTCGCGGCTTAAGGACAAGGGCGCTGCAAAATCAAAAGAGAAAGACGTCCATTGCTTGAGATGTCACTGATACAACCTTAAAGAAAACACACATGCAAGTTACTCTAAAGTCCACGCCAGCCCAAAATAAGTGTGGGTCTACGACATCGGTAAGTGTGTCAATCCATTGTTTTTCTTACAGCACAGGAGGCAGCTCAAGGGCACTATAGAAGTCATTCCCAATTATAAAACTCATTAGTTATTACAGAACTCACTTGTGACTCTAGAAGAATGTGATTATAAGACTCATATGTGATTACAGAAGACTCGCTCGTGGTTCTGATATCCTCGCTCGGTGACAAGACAAGATTCCCTCAGACAAACCTCCATGGTCCTGAGCTCAGTGTCCTTTATGGCTATGTCCAGCTTGGCCAGAGAGAGTCCCAGTGCATCAAGCTGGGCCTTCAGAGCTAGCTTCTCCTCCTGGCACCTCTGCAGCTCCTCCGTCTTGGCTTCAACTCTCCTCATGTCCTGCAGGAAAGGGTCAGGTTGTAGTACTCAGGCATCAGAGGAGCAGGAGGCCAATGGGTAATGAAAGGCAGTACTGCTGGACCGGAAATGTAGTTTGTTATGATACTGGTTGGGTGAAGAAGAGGAAACACACACACACACACACACACACACACACACACACACACACACACACACACACACACACACACACACACACACACACACACACACACACACACACACTGATGCACACACACACACACACACACACACACACACACACACACTGATGCACACACACAAAACAGATGGGTGGAGTATTTAGAAGAAAACAGTATATTAACAAATAGCCAATTCGGATTCAGAGGAGGACGGTCTTGTGTAAGTAATCTGATCAGCTTCTATTCAAGAGTAATTGATATAATACAGGAAAGGGACGGTTGGGCAGATTGTGTGTATCTGGACTTAAAGAAGGCGTTTGATAAAGTACCACACAAGCGATTAATATGTAAACTTAATCATGTTGGAGGTCTGGGTGGTTCAATATTGGATTGGATTGTGGACTTTTTGACGAGGAGAGAAATGAGAACAGTAATCAGGAATAATAAATCAAGCTGGATGGAAGTGACCAGTGGAGTCCCCCAAGGATCAGTGCTGGCTCCGATTATGTTTGTAATTTATATTAATGGCATGACAGAAGGGGTGACAAGCTATATGAATATGTTTGCTGATGATGCTAAAATAATGAGGAGGGTGGCTCATGAAGAAGACTGTGTAGCCCTGGGCCAAGATCTTGATATAATAAGCGAATGGTCACGCAAATGGGAAATGACATTCAACACAGAGAAGTGTAGCGTGATGGAGTTTGGTAAGAGCAGTAGACAAATATCGGGGAACTACTCTCTGAGTAATGAAAGAATCATGAGAAAAACTGAAGAAAAGATCTGGGAGTGATCATAACAGACAAGTTATCCTTTGGAAAACATATAGACCGGATAACTGGGGAAACATACAGTATGCGCGGAAAGTGTTGTCGCCGCCTAAATAAAACGCTGATTATGACTTTCTGGGAGAATGGTGGACAAACAAATACGTATCATTGGACCAGTTAGTATTTATTTGCATTGCCCTTCCTTTTTACAATATCCTCAAGACGTTTGGGGAGACTGGTTGCAAGGTTTTGCAGGTGGGTGAGTGAAAAACTGGCCCACAGTTGCTTGATTGCAGCCTCAAGTTTCGGCACCGATGACGTGTCCATACCATGCAGGTGTCTCTTCATGTATCCCCATAAGTTTTCTATTGGGTTAATATCTGGGCTATTTCCAGGCCAGTCACTGATGAAGGGAATGTCACAATCAGTCAACCACTGCTTCACAGATTTTGCTACATGTGCAGGAGCAGAATCCTGCACAAATATTCTTGCCTTTGTTTTTTCGAATGAATCGCACAGGACATCACTTAATAGCTCCAAATAGTTGTGTTGGTTTACCCTAACATTAGCAGGAAGAATAACTAATTCACCAACTCCATAGTAGGTGAAACAGCCCCACCATGAGTGAAGCTGGGTGCTTCACAAACTTTGACGTGTGCTTGGGGTCCAAGGGGGCGGTGCCTGGCTTGCGGTACACTCGTGATGACGGTGTCCCGGTCACGGTGAAGGTTGCTTCATCACTCCACAGCACTGTCTTCCATTCCTCCTCACTCCAGGCTAGGTAGTTCTTGCAAAATTTTACTCTCTTCTCCCTTTGCTGTGCAGTTAACAGGGGCTTCTTGCGGGTACGGTAACATTTGTGGCTGAGGTCATCGTGCAGCAGCTGCTGTACGCTCCTTACAGATACATGTTCCAGTAACTGTGGGTTCTTTTCTTTGATTCCTCGTGCTGTCAGCCTTGGTTCCTTAGCAGCCTGCCTAGAGATAAGTGCACGGGTCGTAGAATTAGTCTTACGAGGCCTGCCACACTTGATAAGGGGTGCCAGTGCAGTAGCCTCTCCGACGTCCTTCAAACGCTGCACCAGCCGCTGTGTTGTTCTCAGCAACACCAGTTTGACAGGAAATAAATGGGAGATCATGACCAGCCTTATATCAAGTGAACACCTCAATCCGTTTGTCCCTGCGTGTAGTCATTTTAGACGTACTGAGAGGGTGGAAGGAAGCAAAATGACAGCGCCATTAGCCTTCGTCTGGCACGCCAGACGATTGTACAACCTCTCTAAATGGCAGCTGAGCAGCTACTGTCGGTGACTGTCAACACTGGCGCCTGCTCCCCGGAGAGCGTAGAGGGTTGCCAGTTAGTGATGCAAAGGCGTCAGAACATCTTGTGATCCCGGGAAGGTAGTTGTGAGCCTCTTTCACTTAACGCGAAAAGAATTGTCGGCGGCGCCTTGACGACAGCACTTTCTGCACATGCTGTACAATCTTCATAGAAACATAAAAGCAGCATTTATGTATTTAGATGAAGAAATGGTGAAGAAACTAATGACATCGATGATACGTCCACGACTGGAATATGCAGCATTAGTGTGGTCACCTAGATTGAAGAAAGAAATTAGAAAGTTGGAAAGAATACAAAGAGCAGCGACTAAATTACCGGAAACTCTGAGAGAACATACTTATGAAGAAAGACTCGAGAAATTGTGACCAACAACACTGGAGAGCAGAAGAGAGAGAGGGGACCTAATAGCACTGTACAGGATACAAGAGGGACTGAAGAAATTGGACAGGGAAGACCTAGTGGTACGTGACAGAAGTGTGACAAGAGGCAATGGTAAGAAATTGAAGAAGAGCGACTGTAGGAGAGACATCAAGAAATACAGTTTTCCATACAGAAGCACAACAACATGGAACGGACTTGACAAGGAGACTGTGTGTGCAAAAACGATTCATGAATTTAAAGCCAAACTGGATAATAAGTGTTATGGAGACGGGACAGCACGAGCCTAGTGCGGCTCTTTTCCTGTATTTCAGAACAAGATAAATACAACTAGGTAATAAACACACACACACACACACACACACACACACACACACACACACACAGACAAATACAAATTGACAAAGTTTAGATGTGTAAAATATGTCAAGAAACTTGGCTTCCTTAACAACACTAAAACAAAACAAAATTATGATATCATACCTTGATATTAGTAAAGCATTTGACAAAGTGACTCACCAAAGACTTAAGTAACCTAGAAGGCCTTGGGATACAGGATAAGGATCAAGGTGACTAGATTAGACTTAGTGACTAGATGGGGATAAACTATACTGGACTTGCATTACTAGTGGCATCCCACAGAGGTTAGTCCTGAGTCATCTACTAACTATCTTGTACATCAACGAAATGGCTTGTCAAGTGGACCAACAAAAGGATGGTGCAGCTCAACACAAACAAATCCAACCTCTAAGTGTGGTATAAATAACCCTCTAAGCAGTTACACGTTAAATAACAGTTCTTGACCGCTCTAACTGTGAAAGGGAGCTGGGTGTGGGTGAGCTCTGACCTTCGACCCTGAAATCACTGCATTACCAAGAGAAACCGTGAAAAGTCTGGGATTTATTTCTTAAGTTTCAGCCCTGGATGCGTATTTCCTACCAGAAGACATCACCGTTACAGGAGTGGAGCAACAAGTGGCTGCTACAATTCAAAAAAGAAAAATGTAAAGTCATGCACCTTGGGAGGGGAAATCCAGCATACCAATACCACTGTCCCTATAATATTATGTATAGTTTAGTATGTTATTCTCCCTGTCACTTGGAGGTTGTGACAGCCAACTAGGCAAGACGCAATGCACCCTGTTCTGGTGACACGCGGCATGCAGCTGTTTGTTGTGTGAGGGTGTGGTTGTGTAGGTGGTGGTGCGGGCAAGGACGACCCACTATAAGACATGAACCATTCAGACTAAAGTTACAGTGGAGTGTGGAATAGTGTTGGGACGTATATTGTGAGCGGGAGATTCAACACAGATCAATTCTCGCGGGTGATTTAGCTCCACCAACACGGACCGCTCAGCATCGCTGCGACAACATAGCGCTGAAAGGGTTAAATGAAGATCAAATGTAGCTATGGATGGGAAGGGCTTTGGAGAATAACCCATCCTCAGGGGCTGCCAAGTGTAGACCAGCTGGCTCCTTGTAGTTTCCTCGTATCCTTGTGTAGCCTCGTGTACAACTGTGTAAATACAACTACGTAACTACGCACACACCTGCCCTCTAGTGGCCGGTGGGTGTGTTCAGTGAGGGCGGCAGCGTGCAATATGCTAGAAGTAAATGTGGGGAAAGGCTTTGACTCAGTCCTACCTCTTCCTTCGCCAGCTGATTCTTTTCGTTCTCCATCCTCCTCTCATGGATCTGCTGCTTCATCTTGTGTAGCTTGGCCCTCATCTTGTCCCGCTGCTCAGCGAGGGCACCCACCTGGCAAGGGGAAGGCCAGTCAGTTAACAGTGTGGAGAACAGAACACACACAAAGGGAAGTAATGAATGGACAGAAAAAGGCAATACTTCATGTGAAAGCTTGCCTATGAAGGGGTTGGGTTTCCATCAACCCATCGTGGATTCCATTCCTACAAAAACTTGTATCTCGTCTACCGTAAACGTGTGTGACTGCAGACAGATCATCATCATTTCATCGACGCCTGCTCCTAGGAGCTCCCACCAGGGGATGGCCACACCAGAAGAGCTTCCAACTTTCTCTATCCAGACACTCCCTCCTTGCCTGCTCAAAGTCCCTCAAAGATCTTTCCCCCCTCTCCCTAACGTACTCTTGCACCCTATCTCTCCATTTCACTGGAGGTCGTCCTCTAGCATTCTCTCCCTCTATCTCACTCACATACACCTTTTGGTCATCTTACTCTCCTCCATTCGCTCCATGTGGCCAAACCACTTTAAAGTCTGTGGCTTCACTTCTTCCACCACTCCACACTTCTTCCCTTCACCCCCGTGACACATTCCAAAACGCTCGTACACACTCTCATTACTCATTCCATCCATTCTACTCACACCACAAGCACTCCTCAAATAACTCATTTCCACTGCCTGCACTCTAGACCTCTGACTTTCATTCCAGGCCCACGTTTCACTTGCATATGTGAGGGTTGGTACTATTATTGTATTTCTCAAATCCCTCTTTACCTCCATGCTCACACTTCTGCCATTCATGATTCGTCCCAAAGACCCTGCCACCCTTCTTCCTTGCAATGCCCTTTCTCTTATCTCTCCCTCCATACCACCATGCTTGCACAGAACTGATCCAAGGTACTTAAACTCATTGACCTCCTCCATTTCTTCACCATTCAAAATTATTTTGCATTCTTTTTCACATTCAATTCCCGCTCTATATGGGCATACAAAATCTACAACCTCACTTCTACTTCGCTCACAAACCATCACTTTACTTTTGTTGACATTTACTTTCAGCTTTCTCCTTTTACAGACACTATCAAAAACACTGACCAAAGATGGTAAGTCACTTTCATTTTCTGCAGTGAGCACTGTGTCACCAGCAGACACAGACAGACTGCAAAACACAGTACTGGTGCAGGTTGTCTTCCAAACAGCTTCCCAATCTCGCAGACGAGTGTTTCCGGTTCACCAAGCACCAACATGTATTCTGCATTTATTTTTTACCAAACACCAACTTGACACAGTCAATACATGGGCTCAATCAAACCCTAGAATGCTCACACACACATCACTGGCAGCAGAAATTGAGGCTGCCAGGTTTGTAGCAGAGCAGTTTTGCTTTGCAGGTAAAGGCGGTGTCACACTGGGCTCTTTTCCTCCAACTGTGTTGACGGTAGAAGCAACCGGTAACTCCAACTTTTCTGGGTGTGCATCACACGGCCAAGGTCGGCTGCCCATATCCACAACGTAAACAAACCAGTCGGTCTGTATCCATGTGGCGCCGACTGCAAAAGTAATGGCTGCTGCAGCTTGTGCTGCTGTCACCCAAATTATGGACTTGTTGCTACAGTTAACCCTTCACTCCAGCGACGCCGACACCGTATGGAAAGGTTAGACCCTTCTAAACCCCTTAATCCTCGTACATTTCCTCTTAATCCTTTTCTAAACCTCTTAAGAGGAAATGGAAGAGGATTAAGAGGAATTTAGAGGAGGATTGAGAGGTTTAGAAGAGGATTAATCCTCTTCCATTTCCTCTTGACCCTTTCCATACAGTGACGCAGCCGTGACGTCTGCGTCACGGACGGAAAGGGTTGAGAGGAAGGAAGAAGTGGCCGTGGGTACAATCATGGCTTCAAAGATGGGAAGAGGAGTGTTTACCCAAGCCTCGTCAGAGAACTGTGCTGTGAAAACTGAGTCATTCTACAATTTTTGTCGAATGGAGAAAGGAAGGTAAAGGTGAGGTCGGGGGCACAAGCTACAGCTGCGCATGGCCTCAGTGCTCATCTCCCTCACTGTGGCCCTTGAGTCTGTGGTGGGAGGGAGCCCGTCACCCCGGTACACAGGGCCAGTGTGACATCCAGGTTACCACAGTTTACCTTCCCCAGGTGTCCCCAGGTACCCATTTATCCACCAGCCCGAGGGGGAGGATGAACAGCTGGGTGAGCTGCACGCTGACTGCCCGGGCCGGGATTTGAACCCAAGCCCGCAGAGTAGTAGCCAGGCACGCTGACCACTAGACCACGGAGGCGTATGAATGGAGAAGGAAGAGTTTTGTTAACTATTGGAAATGGTGCCCCACTCATATCCAAGCAAGACACCAGAGTGAGGGAGGAGCAGCAGCAAGCATGAACCATTCACATCTTTTTTAATTCTCTTTGGCGGAGTTTTCATGTGTGTGGTCCCACAGCACGGGGAGTTCTCTATCGCGTAGACAAAGCCGCTGCCAATCCACTCCACCATTCTCTTGGTGGGCCATCTCCACTACTTCTTCTGCTCCTCAGCCACTACCATTGTTTACACACAGCTGCACGGTTGCTCATATCCCAAACCTCCCAGCCTCCCAGTTGAGTGTACAAGCAACCATGGTTGCCCGCACACCCAATGGTTGGAGGAAAACGGCCAGTATGACACTGCCTTAATAGAGCAAGATGAGCAATGGTTTCTCCTCAACTATATTTTCGTACAAAATTATCTGGATTACTAAAATAATGTATGTTAGTACTTTGCCTCACAGCCCCTAAAAGGAACAAATGGAGGCAGCCAGTCCCCCGCAGCGAGGGGAGGGTGGCACAGCGCTGCCGCCCACCTGCATGGCCCTTGGAGCAGCCCGTCATGAATGTTTATGTCAAAAACAAACACAATTCTGAACCTCAAAATATAAAGAAGATTCAAAATGTTCTTTAATGAAAACCATCAACCTAATGGTATGTATACTTCTGTCAATATAACTGACTGAAATTAAGTGAGCCTATCACATTAATAGTTTTCAAATAGTTTATTTTCTTTGCATTCTCTCATAAATTGTATGTCCAATCCATATGAAAGTTCCCCATAAGAATCCTTCCACATCTGTACACACAGCAGCCACCCTGAGAGTAAAGAAACTGGCCTGGCAGGAAGCACTGGCAACAGTCTCAGTGAAGAGGTGACTGAGGTGCCACCACCTGTCTGCCCTTCACTGCTCTTTCCCTCACATCACCTACCATGCTAACATACAACTGGCCCTAAATATGTCACCTAAGTCACCTCCTACAATAGCTCCTCCCCTAACCTTATCCTACACTTTGTTGTGCTCTCTGCTCTAACTCTGTACGGCTTTGCAAAATAACGAGGTCTCCACATTACCTTTTCTTCCCGCTCCTCCACTTCCTTGAACACGCTGTCCGTGAACACCAAGAAGTCATAGATCAGTGCGAAGAATCTCCTGCTCCTCTTAGGCTCTGAAACAAACAGCAGTGAAATATTACAGAACTTACACCCGGCGACACAATACAAACTGTAGCAGTGGGATTACGGTGCCAACAGCGACGGCATTGTTGATGAAGGCACAACTATAGTATGACACCCATGGGAAGGTTTTTTTACATCAAAGGACACGGCTCAAGGGCAACAAAAAAGTACAAAAAAAAGAGCCCGCTAACATACACCTGGGTTGCCTTTACTTAGCCACACAGATACATTTAGGAAGAGGTTGGATACATTTATGGATAGTGAGGTTACGTGGGGTTAGGCTTACAGGAGCTGTCTTGTGTAGGCCAACCAGCCTCTTGCAGACTCCTTATGTTCTAAACAAAATAGATAAGAACACACACCAAGTAAACTGTACTGCAAGATGTTGTATGAACTGTGTGAGTTTCTTATGCAGCTTTCAGCCCCAGAAGACTGACTGACAGCCTTAACCCGGTAGCAGCAGGGATCATGTTTCTTAATGGTCCCTCTAAGCGAGAAAAATGAGAAAAAATCACCCTCACACAAACCATTTCATAATATATATCGAAGCATTTGTGATCAGATTATGCATCATCTATTTTGGAGGGTTTATATCATGGCACAAATTTGTCCCGTCGCTGCTACACGGTAAAGCCACAAATTTGAGCCGTCACTGCTACACGGTAAAGCCACAAATTTGTCCCGTCGCTGCTACACGGTAAAGCCACAAATTTGTCCTGTCACTGTTACGGTAAAGCCACAAATTTGTCCGTAGCTGCTACATGGTAAAGCCACAAATGTGTCCTGTCGCTGCTACACGGTAAAGCCACAAATTTGGCCTGTCGCTGCTACACGGTAAAGCCACAAATTTGTCCTGTCGCTGCTACACGGTAAAGCCACAAATTTGTCCATTCGCTGCTACACGGTAAAGCCACAAATTTGAGCCGTCACTGCTACACGGTAAAGCCACAAATTTGTCCCGTCGCTGCTACACGGTAAAGCCACAAATTTGTCCCGTCGCTGCTACACGGTAAAGCCACAAATTTGGCCCGTCACTGCTACATGGTAAAGCCACAAATTTGGCCCATCACTGCTACACGGTAAAGCCACAAATTTGAGCCGTCACTGCTACATGGTAAAGCCACAAATTTGGCCCATCACTGCTACACGGTAAAGCCACAAATTTGGCCCGTCACTGCTACATGGTAAAGCCACAAATTTGGCCCATCACTGCTACACGGTAAAGCCACAAATTTGTCCCGTCGCTGCTACACGGTAAAGCCACAAATTTGTCCCGTCACTGCTACACGGTAAAGCCACAAATTTGAGCCGTCACTGCTACACGGTAAAGCCACAAATTTGTCCCGTCGCTGCTACACGGTAAAGCCACAAATTTGTCCCGTCGCTGCTACACGGTAAAGCCACAAATTTGTCCCGTCGCTGCTACATGGTAAAGCCACAAATTTGGCCCATCACTGCTACATGGTAAAGCCACAAATTTGAGCCGTCACTGCTACCGGGTTAATACCCTTCCATTCTTTATCCACCCTGTAGACTCCAGGCAATTTATAAACTCCCTTTTGACCTTCCAGAGAGTAGTTTATCCTGCCCTTCACACCTTCCTCACAGCAATGGAAGCAGCTCAGGCAGGAGGCTGCTAAGATCTGCCACAGTGTTCTCTGTCCCGGCCTGGCCAATGCTCTCATCTCATCTCTCCTCTTGGTCTTTTGTTGGACTGACTTCTCTTAACATTTCTTGGGCATTGGTATGATACCTTTGATAACAGTGCCAACCCAGAGACATTAAGATGAGCCAGGGCAGGCAGAGGGCCAGCTGGAGACAAGATGAGAGCATTTGCCAGAGTAGAATGGTGTGCACTAACAGAGAGGGGTGGAGAGCTTTGGGAAAGGTCTTTGTTCTGCGGCAGACTAGTAATGGCTGACAGTGATGGTGATGGTTTGTGTGATCAAGCTCTTGGAGACCCTTGCTGCCGAGGAGGTGGAGGCTGACACTTTTCAGTCATCGCCGAGTGGCCTCAGACTACCCACATGCTGTCCTGAAGACCACCTATCAACCTGGATTCTAGCTTCCCCCAAAAAGAGGATCAAAGATGAGCTCCAAGGGGCATCACGAGTCAGGCAAGAAGGCACCACTATAAACACTTGCCTGCACCATAAAAGACTGGGGCTAACCACCAGGCCCCACCAAGAAAGCCTACCAGTGCCACAGGTGAAACACAAGACACATAAATAAGTAAATACATAAAAATACTCACTAGGGTTGAAGAGATCCACCTGCCTAAACGTGTCGTCCTCAAAGATCAGCTTGAAGCACTTCCGGATGTCTACCGCCATCATTGTGATTCAGGGCTCCCATGTACTCCTCGGGAACTGAATGGTGTCCAGCAGCTGGGGCGGGATCTGCACCAAGACACAGAGAGCTTCCTTACCACTGATTCACGAGTCTTGGCGAGACCTCTTGTAATGTATACCTGCTTCCTCCTGCACCTTACTCTATGCTGGCAGTGATGTGGTAGCCTCCTTCTGCACTGCAAGTCTCAAGGGGTAGGAGAGTGGAGAGAGGGGAGGGGGGAGGAGAAGAGAGGGGAAGAGGAGAGGACACTTGCTGTGGGACAAGGAGGTGTTGAGTTCCTGAATCACAGTTTCATAGTCAGGTGAATCAATATCCCTGTCTGTAGCTGTACTATAATCTGCTCACTTAACCCTTTCATTGCTAAACGCTCACAGCGAGTGTTAGGCGTATTTGCTGGTGGTGCTAAACCCTCGCTGCGAGCTCCACCCGCGCTCAAATCTCCCGCGTACGAGAGTGTTCCAACACTAATTCTCACAACACAGGATTGCCAATTGAGTGGATTCTCCACCAAATTTGGTGGAAAATCACATCAGCCCAGCGCGGCAAATCTATGGACGAGTAACTGGTGGATGTTCTTGCCCAATATAGCGGCATTTTTGCATAGCTTCACCCATCACCTGACTGATTCTATGACCAAATAGTTGTAAATATTGCAGCTGGCAAAACTCCCTTGCCAGACTCTGAAGAAAAGATGTCTGCAGTTCCCTCAATACGGCTGATCATCCCGCACGCACCGACGTAAGTGTTAACACTCAACACCCTGAACGTGCATGTACGTTCGCAAGAGAGGCATACATAACCGACTCCTATAGATCTGGACCTCCTCTTTCCAATGGTGTTTTTGGTTTTTAGCTGTGATGAATAGTTTCTGAGATACAGAGGTTAAAAGAGACCCCCCATTGGGCTGCCCGACTGTGCCTGAGGGGATAGTTGCGTCCGCACCGGCAAGGAAAGGGTTAAGTCTGCCCCAAGCTGACAACATAAACCTAAGCGTGTTCGTAAGCACAGTGCAGAAGAGCAGAAAGTGCTGCGTGAGATAAACACAAACAGAGGTTAAAGAAAACTTGGAAGCCATAGCAGTAGCCAATCAGCACTCGGCTTGCAAACACGCTTAGGTTTATGTTGGCAGCTTGGGTCGGACTTAAGTGAACAGACTATAGGTGGAAATGTCGCACACTACAGTAACTGATGTTTGACCCCTTGACTGCAGATTTCCTACAAGAAGACATCACCAAGCTACAGGAATGGAGGCGGTGGCTGAGTCGACAGAGTGACGGCGCCGCGTTCAGGAGGACGTGAGTTCAATCCCCGCCCGGTGCCACCAAGCTGGGATTTTTCAGCCTCCATCAAGTGGCTTAAAACTACCCACATGCTGTCCAGAAGACCACCTATCAACCCAGACTCTAGATTCTAGGATTAAAGATGAGCTCCGGGGGGCAGCATGAGCCAATGCAAGATGGCGCCACTATAAACACTCGCCTGCGCCAGAACGGGCTGGGCCGACCATCAGGCCCCACCGGGAAGAAGCCTTCGGCCAATCATCAGGCCCCACCGGGAAGAAGCCTTTGGCCAATCATCAGGCCCCACCGGGAAGAAGCCTTTGGCCAATCATCAGGCCCCACCGGGAAGAAGCCTTCGGCCAATCATCAGGCCCCACCAGGAAGAAGCCTTCGGCCAATCATCAGGCCCCACCGGGAAGAAGCCTTCGGCCAATCATCAGGCCCCACCGGGAAGAAGCCTTCGGCCAATCATCAGGCCCCACCGGGAAGAAGCCTTCGGCCAATCATCAGGCCCCACCGGGAAGAAGCCTACCGGCGCAATAGGCCACGACGTAAAAAAAAAAAAAAAAAAAAAAAAATGTGGCTGCTACAATTCAATGAGGAAAAATGTAAAGTCCTGCACCTTGGGAGGGGATATCCAGCACACCAATACCACATGGGAAACACTCCACTATCCACCACAGAGGCAGAGAAAGACCTGGGAGCATAGGTTACCAGGGAAAGTGGAATCAGTGTTAATCGCAGCGGACGGGTTAAATAAAGCTTTTAACAAAGGAAAATTTCTCCTTACAATTTATTATCTGTACGTCAATTTAGGTGTCCCGAAACAATGCTTAAGTGTTTTTTTTACATCGCGGCCTACTGCACCGGTAGGCTTCTTCCCGGTGGGGCCTGATGAATGGCCGAAGGCTTCTTCCCGGGGCTGATGGTCGGCCCAGCCTGTTCTGGTGCAGGCGAGTGTTTATAGTGGCGCCATCTTGCATTGGCTCATGCTGCCCTCCGGAGCTCATCTTTGATCCAAGAATCTAGAGTCTGGGTTGATAGGTGGTCTTCTGGACAGCATGTGGGTAGTTTTAAGCCACTCGGCAGAGGCTGAAAAATCCCAGCTTGGTGGCACCGGGCGGGGATTGAACTCGCGTCCTCCTGAACGCGGCGCCGTCACTCTGTCAACTCAGCCACCACCTCCCTACACGTGCTAATTTGCTATGGTGGTAATACATTCTGATGCAATATACAAGTGGAAACCTTCATGAAATGACTCAGTAATTAACCCGTCCGCTGTGATTGGCATGGATTTGACCTTCACTGGTAGCCTGAAAACATGTACTCCCATGTCTTTCTCTGCCTCTGTGGTGGATAGTGGAGTGTTTCCCATGTGGTATTAGTATGCTGGATATCCACTGCAAAGGTGCATGACTTTACATTTTTCTTTATTGAATTGTATCAGTCACTTTTTGTTCCACTCCTGTAGCTTGGTGGTGTCTTCTTGTAGGAAATCCACAGTCAAGGGGTTAACTGATGGCTTAAAGCAAACCACCATCGTGATAAAGGTGAGCACAGTGGACCGTAATACTGCAATGATTCTACTCAACATTTTCCACACACACAGTAGCAGCCCCAGTACCCGGGAACCATGGGGAGTCAAGGTGAGCACAGTGGGCCATAAAACTACAACAACTCTACTTCAAATTTTCTACACAGTAAAACCCCCAGTGTCCGGCACCACGGGAAATTAGATTTAACCCGGTAGCTGCACCTCTAAGCAAGAGAAATGAGAAAAAATCATCACTCATGCAAACCATTTCATAATATATATCAACGCATTTGTGGACAGTTTATGTATCATCTATTTTGGGGGGTTTATAACATGGCAAAAATTTGGCCCGTCGCGTGTACACGGTAAAGCCACAAATTTGGCCCGTCATTCGTACACGGTAAGGCCACAAATTTTGCCCATCACTGGTACATGGTAAAGCCACAAATTTGGCCCGTCACTGCTACACGGTAAAGCCACAAATTTGGCCCGTCACTGGTACATGGTAAAGCCACAAATTTGGCCTGTTGCTGCTACACAGTAAAGCCACAAATTTGGCCCGTCACTGCTACACGGTAAAGTCACAAAAATTGGCCCGTCGCGTGTACACGGTAAACCCACAAATCTGGCCCGTCAGTGCTACACGGTAAAGCCACAAATTTGGCCCGTCGCTGGTACACAGTAAAGCCACAAATTTGGCCCGTAGCTGGTACACGGTAAAGCCACAAATTTGGCCCGTCGCTGCTACACAGTAAAGCCACAAATTTGGCCCGTCGATGCTACACGGTAAAGCCACAAATTTGGCCCATCGCTGCTACACTGTAAAGCCACAAATTTGGCCCGTCACTGCTACACGGTAAAGTCACAAATTTGGCCCGTCGTTGCTACACTGTAAAGTCACAAATTTGGCCCGTCGTTGCTACATGGTAAAGTCACAAATTTGGCCTGTCGTTGCTACACGGTAAAGTCACAAATTTGGCCCGTCGTTGCTACACGGTAAAGTCACAAATTTGGCCCGTCGTTGCTACACGGTAAAGTCACAAATTTGGCCCGTCACTGCTACACGATAAAGTCACAAATTTGGCCTGTCGTTGCTACACAGTAAAGTCACAAATTTGGCCTGTCGTTGCTACACGGTAAAGTCACAAATTTGGCCCGTCGTTGCTACACGGTAAAGTCACAAATTTGGCCCGTCGTTGCTACACAGTAAAGTCACAAATTTGGCCCACCACTGCTACACAGTAAAGTCACAAATTTGGCCCATCACTGCTACACAGTAAAGTCACAAATTTGGCCCATCACTGCTACACAGTAAAGTCACAAATTTGGCCCGTCACTCCTACGGTAAAGTCACAAATTTGGCCCATCACTGCTACACAGTAAAGTCACAAATTTGGCCCATCACTGCTACACAGTAAAGTCACAAATTTGGCCCATCACTGCTACACAGTAAAGTCACAAATTTGGCCCATCACTGCTACACAGTAAAGTCACAAATTTGGCCCGTCACTGCTACGGTAAAGTCACAAATTTGGCCCATCACTGCTACACAGTAAAGTCACAAATTTGGCCCATCACTGCTACACAGTAAAGTCACAAATTTGGCCCGTCACTGCTACACAGTAAAGTCACAAATTTGGCCTGTCGTTGCTACACGGTAAAGTCACAAATTTGGCCAGTCGTTGCTACACGGTAAAGTCACAAATTTGGCCCGTCGTTGCTACACGGTAAAGTCACAAATTTGGCCCGTCGTTGCTACACGGTAAAGTCACAAATTTGGCCCGTCGTTGCTACACGGTAAAGTCACAAATTTGGCCCGTCGTTGCTACACAGTAAAGTCACAAATTTGGCCCGTCGTTGCTACACAGTAAAGTCACAAATTTGGCCCGTCGCTGCTACACAGTAAAGTCACAAATTTGGCCCGTCGTTGCTACACAGTAAAGTCACAAATTTGGCCCGTCGTTGCTACACAGTAAAGTCACAAATTTGGCCCGTCGCTTCTACACGGTAAAGTCACAAATTTGGCCCGTCGCTGGTACCGGATTAAACATGAGTGAAAAAAATAAAAAATAAAAAAATAAAAGAAACTGAAAAATCTGGCTCTTTATTTTTGTTTCAACACTTGCAAGTTTTATATCTATGTAAAAATTTATCCTAAGTATGTGAGTAACTGAATGGAATTGAAAATTTTCTAAATTGTAAAAACATTTTTTTCATATGTATTTTTTTTTTATTCATCAAAATCCTTTGAAACTTCTGTATTATCCTCACATCATTCAGGTCTAAAAGACATGCGAGTAAATTTTTTTGTTCAATAGTTTTGAAAATAGAAATCTACCGACGGTTCCCTTAAGTTAGGTTAGTTTATATTTATTCAGCATGCAGAGATGAGATGTGAGAGCAGGGGGCGAGCCGTTAGGGAAGGTTACGCTAGGTTAGGTTACTTAGGTTAGTTTCTTTCAAATTGCGGTGCGGGCCAGTGAGTCTAAAATGAAACACTCCACCCTCGCCAACCAACTTCTCTCTCTCTCTCTCTCTCTCTCTGGGGTGTTCTCTCTCTCTCTCTCTCTCTCTCTCTCTCTCTGGGGTGTTCTCTCTCTCTCTCTCTCTCTCTCTCTCTCTCTCTCTCTCTCTCTCTCTCTGGGGTGTTCTCTCCCTCTCTCTCTGGGGGGTTCTCTCTCTCTCTCTCTCTCTGGGGTGTTCTCTCCCTCTCTCTCTGGGGTGTTCTCTCTCTCTCTCTCTCTCTCTCTCTCTCTCTCTCTCTCTCTCTCTGGGGGTGTCTCTCTCTCTCTCTCTGGGGGGTTCTCTCCCTCTATCTCTGGGGTGTTCTCTCTCTCTCTCTGGGGGTTCTCTCTCTCTCTCTCTGGGGTGTTCTCTCTCTCTCTGGGGTGTTCTCTCTCTCTCTCTCTGGGTGTTCTCTCTCTCTCTCTGGGGGTTCTCTCTCTCTCTGGGGTGTCTCTCTCTCTCTCTCTGGGGTGTTCTCTCTCTCTGGGGTGTTCTCTCTCTCTCTCTGGGGTGTTCTCTCATTATTTCTCTCTCTCTCTCAAAATAGAAGTTCTCTCTCTCTCTCTCTCTCTCTCTCTCTCTCTCTCTCTCTCTCTCTCTCTCTCTCTCTGTTCTCTCTCTCTCTCTCTCTCTCTCAGGAGTACTATAAGTCCGGCAAATCTTAAGTGGCGGCTCTGACGTAGACAGCCGCTAGACACTGGTGCTAGGTCTCCACCTGACCTCGCGTACCGTGCCTCTCACACCCTTCTCTCTCTCTCTCTCTTTCTCTCTCACTCTACTATACATTTCAGCGGCGGACAAACGCTGTTTTTCGCAAATATCTCCTAAACGAATCGTTGGATCAGTATGATATTTCAGGAGCACACTACCTTTAACACCCGGACCTAATTTATGGCTGATATACCATATTGCAATATGTGTTATGTTAGGAGTCTACTGACTGATATTAAGCCTAATCCAGTCATCATATCTAAGGTGTACAGAATCGGACGAGTGTGGGGTACTCGTCTAACCCCTCCACCAACGCCCCGAACAACCCTCAGACCACTCCTTCCCTACCCCAATATCGCAGTATCCCCCTCCTCGTTTCCCTCTTCACCCCTCTACTCACGCCATCCCCCTTCCCCAGCTCGAGGCTATGACTTAAGCAGAGGCAGGGTATAACTCATTGACTGCCGAGGCGCATCCATTAGCAACAATGTTGTCCCTTTGCCCCTAGTAAACTCCTAACAAAACACATATTGCAATATGGTATATCAGCCATAAATTAGGTCCGGGTGTTATAGGTAGTGTGCTGAAATATCATACTGATCCAATGATTCGTTTAGGAGATGAGGGCGAGAAGGGGGAGAAGTAGTTGTGGTTAGGAATAGTTTGGGAGGGTGTTGGGGGGGGGGGGGGGCACACTTTCCTTCGAATGCGTCAACATGACGCGTCGGGATTGTGTTATTTTTCACGAGTAAACTCCTCACATAACACATATAGTAATATGGGATGTTAGCCATAAATTAGGTCCGGATGTTAATTGTAGTGTGCTGATATATCATACTGATCCAACGACTCGTTTAGGAGATATTTGCGAAAAACAGCGTTTGTCCGCCGCTGAAATGTATAGTAGTATTAAAACAAATATGTTTTTTAGGATTGATTCTCTATCTGTGAGTGAATACAAAGAAATTTGTACAACACTTGGCAGCGTTGCCGCCGCGGCGTTGTCACGCTCTTCTCAACCCAACACACCGCAGTTGCCAGTTGCCCTGCCTGCTTTAATTATCGCATTTCTGCCATTTTTTAGTGTGTGTCTGCCATCTGCCGTCAATGTCAGCCATACGGCATAATTATGATAAAATATGGAGACTGTACCTGTATATGGAATGCCAGGACCGTCAAGCAAAGTCTGTGTGAGTCATGCAGGTGAATGGTGAGGTGCCGCTGGGGATGGCCAGGCAGTGGGGAAGGATCGAGTGCTCGCTGAGAACACCAAAATACTACACTTTGACCTTATTTCCACACCACCCAAGGGGCAGAGTCTTGCTACCTACACATGTATTAATAGTTGTATAATCACACTCTGTCCTGCCTGGGGGTTGGGATGGCATGTTCCTCCCTTCTCCCTTGTTGTTTACCTGCAACAATAAACTATCAATCAATCAATTATTATTATGCATTGTCGTGCACCATACTCCCCGAATGAGAGTACACCCCCACTTTTCTCTCTTTCGCACACACACACACACACACACACACACAGAGAGAGAGAGAGAGAGAGAGAGAGAGAGAGAGAGAGAGGTACGGTGTGCGAGGTCAGTTGGAGACGTGACAACAGGGTCTAGCGGGCTGTCTACGTCAGAGCCGCCACTTAAGATTTGCTGGGAAGGCAATACTATAAAAA
>NC_066572.1:5434736-5547236 GCF_024679095.1 Eriocheir sinensis
GCTGGCGTCATATAGTTCTTTCAGACGCGGGCAACGACCATGACACCATGCAGTGCCGGAGAGCAAGAAGCTATCTGGAATCTAAAGGGCTCGCGTAACTATGTCTGTTGATGCTAACTGACTAACTGGCACCTATTTTGTCCCTTACCCTGGTAATACCACGACTCTGTGCTAAAAATAGCCTACAGTTCCTGTCTACGCATCATGGCGTCTGCAGAGCAATTATGTTCCCTCAGATGATCTATTTTGATGGTCTTCCTTCAGTTTCTGTTCGTTGTGTGCATGCTGAGCGTAGTCTTGACACCTCCACTGATATACATGGTGTTCTAGATGAACCAATAATGGACACACCTTAGTTTTTTTGCTTATAACTTTTTTATTTATTTAATGTTTTCCAATTTTTCTTTTCTGATTATTAATCTGTATTAAAAGAGCTTTCATTTGCCATCACGGAGTAGAGGGTAAAGTTTTGAACTGGGTCAAGGCGTGGCTTAGCAATAGGAAGCAAAGAGTGCAAATCAATGGTAAAAGATCTGACTGGGGATGTGTTACGAGTGGGGTCCCACAAGGTTCGGTATTAGGTCCACTTTTGTTTGTTATTTATATCAATGACTTAGATACAGGAATTAGTAGTGATGTTAGTAAATTTGCAGATGATACCAAGATCGGTAGAGTAATTGAGTCGGATCAGGACGCTAGTATTCTCCAAGGTGAACTCAACAGATTGTATGACTGGGCGGATAAATGGCAGATGGAGTTCAATGTAGGGAAGTGCAGTATTCTGAGTGTAGGTAGGAACAACCCTTCACATAACTATTGCTTAAATGACACTCTCATAAGCAGGTCTGGGCGCGAGAGGGATTTAGGGGTCTTAGTGAGCTCTGATCTCCGTCCAAGGGCACAATGCATTCAAGCTAGAAATCGAGCTAATAGGGTACTGGGATTTATTTCAAGGAGCGTAAGCAACAGAAGCCCCGAAGTCTTCCTCAGACTATATTTAGCATTAGTTAGACCTCATCTTGACTATGCGGTTCAGTTCTGGTCACCTTACTATAGAATGGATATCAAAATGTTAGAATCGGTGCAGAGGAGGAGGACTAAGATGATTCAGGGGTTGAGAAACTTGCCATACGAGGAAAGACTCAAACAGTTAAACTTGCATTCTCTAGAAAGGCGAAGGGTGCGTGGAGACATGATCAAGGTTTATAAATGGATGAAGGGCTTTAATAAGGGAGACATTCATAAGGTTTTATTGGTAAGAGAACCGGGTAGGACACGAAGTAATGGGTTTAAACTGGATAAATTCAGATTCAACAGGGACACAGGCAAAAATTGGTTTACAAACAGGGTGGTGGATGAGTGGAATAGGCTTAGCAGTCACGTGGTGAGTGCCAATACAATTGTCACATTCAAAAATAGACTAGATAAATTCATGGACAGCGATATTAGGTGGGGTTAGATACACGGGAGCTTAGGGTCAAAGGAGCTGCCTCTACAGAATGGACATCAATTTGCTAGAATCAGTTCAGAGGAGGATGACCAAGATGATTCAGGGGCTGAGGAACCTCCCATATCAAAATAGGCTGAAACATCTAAACTTACATTCACTAGAGAGACGAAGAGTGCGGGGAGATCTGATAGAAGTATTCAAATGGGTCAAGGGTTACAACAAAGGCGATATAAGTAAAGTTCTGAGAATTAGCCAGCAGGATAGAACTCGCAGTAATGGATTTAAATTAGAAAAGTATAGATTTAGGAGATATAGGCAAGCATTGGTTTAGTAATAGGGTGGTGGGGGAATGGAACAGACTCAGCAATCACATAGTTAGTGCAGGGACGATAGTTTGTTTTAAGAGTAGACTGGATAGCTACATGGACGAGGACGACAGGTGGCAGTGAGGTGTGGGTGCAGTAAGGTGACGGGGTGCTGGATGCGTGCCTGGTACCGCCGGTATAACGAGGATCAAGCCGGCGGTGGCGACCAGTGACGCATCAACAGGGTGGTGATGGTGGGTGTGGATCAAGGTTTACGTTTGGAGCTCTGGCGACCAAACTACTGGGAGCAGGGAAACGTTCACCATTTTGGAAAGCACATTGGCAGGGCTAAATCATTTGTTAAATAACTTTTTTGAAATTCTCAAAAAATGAGTGGGTTTCAAGGCTGGGAACTCAAAAATACTTTTTTGTTGTTGTTTTGCGAATTTATTCTAGTTTTGACCCTTTGAGTCAATTTTTAAGCCCAGTTGCTAATTATAAAATATAGCCCTTGCATTTTGCCGTCAAGTGATACCAATAACTTTTCTGAAGCCCCAGAAATAAGGGAGTTAGGGCGATTCGCACCAAAGCGGTTGATTTATCAAAATTCGCGGCTTAAGGACAAGGGCGCCGCAAGATCAAAAGAGAAAGACGTCCATTGCTTGAGATGTCACTGATACAACCTTAAAGAAAACACACATGCAAGTTACTCTAAAGTCCACGCCAGCCCAAAATAAGTGTGGGTCTACGACATCGGTAAGTGTGTCAATCCATTGTTTTTCTTACAGCACAGGAGGCAGCTCAAGGGCACTATAGAAGTCATTCCCAATTATAAAACTCATTAGTTATTACAGAACTCACTTGTGACTCTAGAAGAATGTGATTATAAGACTCATATGTGATTACAGAAGACTCGCTCGTGGTTCTGATATCCTCGCTCGGTGACAAGACAAGATTCCCTCAGACAAACCTCCATGGTCCTGAGCTCAGTGTCCTTTATGGCTATGTCCAGCTTGGCCAGAGAGAGTCCCAGTGCATCAAGCTGGGCCTTCAGAGCTAGCTTCTCCTCCTGGCACCTCTGCAGCTCCTCCGTCTTGGCTTCAACTCTCCTCATGTCCTGCAGGAAAGGGTCAGGTTGTAGTACTCAGGCATCAGAGGAGCAGGAGGCCAATGGGTAATGAAAGGCGGTACTGCTGGACCGGAAATGTAGTTTGTTATGATACTGGTTGGGTGAAGAAGAGGAAACACACACACACACACACACACACACACACACACACACACACACACACACACACACACACACACACACACACACACACACACTGATGCACACACACACACACACACACACTGATGCACACACACACACACACACACACACACACACACACTGATGCACACACACACACACACACACACACTGATGCACACACACACACACACACACACACACACACACACACACACACACACACAAAACAGATGGGTGGAGTATTTAGAAGAAAACAGTATATTAACAAATAGCCAATTCGGATTCAGAGGAGGACGGTCTTGTGTAAGTAATCTGATCAGCTTCTATTCAAGAGTAATTGATATAATACAGGAAAGAGACGGTTGGGCAGATTGTGTGTATCTGGACTTAAAGAAGGCGTTTGATAAAGTACCACACAAGCGATTAATATGTAAACTTAATCATGTTGGAGGTCTGGGTGGTTCAATATTGGATTGGATTGTGGACTTTTTGACGAGGAGAGAAATGAGAACAGTAATCAGGAATAATAAATCAAGCTGGATGGAAGTGACCAGTGGAGTCCCCCAAGGATCAGTGCTGGCTCCGATTATGTTTGTAATTTATATTAATGGCATGACAGAAGGGGTGACAAGCTATATGAATATGTTTGCTGATGATGCTAAAATAATGAGGAGGGTGGCTCATGAAGAAGACTGTGTAGCCCTGGGCCAAGATCTTGATATAATAAGTGAATGGTCACGCAAATGGGAAATGACATTCAACACAGAGAAGTGTAGCGTGATGGAGTTTGGTAAGTAAGAGCAGTAGACAAATATCGGGAACTACTCTCTGAATAGAAAAAAGAACCATGAAAAAACTGAAAAAAAAATCTCTGGGAGTGATCCACACAGACAAGTTATGAGTGAAAACATATAGACCAGATAACTGGGGAAACATACAGTATGCGCGGAAAGTGTTGTCGCCGCCTAAATAAAACATTGATTACGACTTTCTGGGAGAATGGTGGACAAACAAATACGTATCATTGGACCAGTTAGTATTTATTTGCATTGCCCTTCCTTTTTACAATATCCTCAAGACGTTTGGGGAGACTGGTTGCAAGGTTTTGCAGGTGGGTGAGTGAAAAACTGGCCCACAGTTGCTTGATTGCAGCCTCAAGTTTCGGCACTGATGACGTGTCCATACCATGCAGGTGTCTCTTCATGTATCCCCATAAGTTTTCTATTGGGTTAGTATCTGGGCTATTTCCAGGCCAGTCACTGATGAAGGGAATGTCACAGTCAGTCAACCACTGCTTCACAGATTTTGCTACATGTGCAGGAGCAGAATCCTGCACAAATATTCTTGCCTTTGTTTTTTCGAATGAATCGCACAGGACATCACTTAATAGCTCCAAATAGTTGTGTTGGTTTACCCTAACATTAGCAGGAAGAATAACTAATTCACCAACTCCATAGTAGGTGAAACAGCCCCACACCATGAGTGAAGCTGCGTGCTTCACAAACTTTGACGTGTGCTTGGGGTCCAAGGGGTCGGTGCCTGGCTTGCGGTACACTCGTGATGACAGTGTCCCGGTCACGGTGAAGGTTGCTTCATCACTCCACCGCACCGTCTTCCATTCCTCCTCACTCCAGGCTAGGTAGTTCTTGCAAAATTTTACTCTCTTCTCCCTTTGCTGTGCAGTTAACAGGGGCTTCTTGCGGGTACGGTAACATTTGTGGCTGAGGTCATCGTGCAGCAGCTGCTGTACGCTCCTTACAGATACATGTTCCAGTAACTGCGGGTTCTTTTCTTTGATTCCTCGTGCTGTCAGCCTTGGTTCCTTAGCAGCCTGCCTAGAGATAAGTGCACGGGTCCTAGAAGTAGTCTTACGAGGCCTGCCACACTTGATAAGGGGTGCCAGTGCAGTAGCCTCTCCGACGTCCTTCAAACGCTGCACCAGCCGCTGTGTTGTTCTCAGCAACACCAGTTTGACAGGAAATAAATGGGAGATCGTGACCAGCCTTATATCAAGTGAACACCTCAATCCGTTTGTCCCTGCGTGTAGTCATTTTAGGCGTACTGAGAGGGTGGAAGGAAGCAAAATGACAGCGCCATTAGCCTTCGTCTGGCACGCCAGACGATTGTACAACCTCTCTAAATGGCAGCTGAGCAGCTACTGTCGGTGACTGTCAACACTGGCGCCTGCTCCCCGGAGAGCGTAGAGGGTTGCCAGTTAGTGATGCAAAGGCGTCAGAACATCTTGTGATCCCGGGAAGGTAGTTGTGAGCCTCTTTCACTTAACGCGAAAAGAATTGTCGGCGGCGCCTTGACGACAGCACTTTCTGCACATGCTGTACAATCTTCTGAGAAACATAAAAGCAGCATTTATGTATTTAGATGAAGAAATGGTGAAGAAACTAATGACATCGATGATACGTCCACGACTGGAATATGCAGCATTAGTGTGGTCACCTAGATTGAAGAAAGAAATTAGAAAGTTGGAAAGAATACAAAGAGCAGCGACTAAATTACCGGAAACTCTGAGAGAACATACTTATGAAGAAAGACTCGAGAAATTGTGACCAACAACACTGGAGAGCAGAAGAGAGAGAGGGGACCTAATAGCACTGTACAGGATACAAGAGAGGTTGGAGAAATTGGACAGGGAAGACCTAGTGGTACGTGACAGAAGTGTGACAAGAGGCAATGGTAAGAAATTGAAGAAGAGCAACTGTAGCAGAGACATCAAGAAATACAGTTTTCCATACAGAAGCACAACAACATGGAACGGACTTGACGAGAAGACTGTGTGTGCAAAAACAATTCATGAATTTAAAGCCAAACTGGATAATAAGTGTTATGGAGACAGGACAGCACGAGCCTAGTGCGGCTCTTTTCCTGTATTTCAGAACTAGGTACACACACACACACACACACACACAGACAAATACAAATTGACAAAGTTTAGATGTGTAAAATATGTCAAGAAACTTGGCTTCCTTAACAACACTAAAACAAAACAAAATTATGATATCACACCTTGATATTAGTAAAGCATTTGACAAAGTGACTCACCAAAGACTTAAGTAACCTAGAAGGCCTTGGGATACAGGATAAGGATCAAGGTGACTAGATTAGACTTAGTGACTAGATGGGGATAAACTATACTGGACTTGCATTACTAGTGGCATCCCACAGAGGTTAGTCCTGAGTCATCTACTAACTATCTTGTACATCAACGAAATGGCTTGTCAAGTGGACCAACAAAAGGATGGTGCAGCTCAACACAAACAAATCCAACCTCTAAGTGTGGTATAAATAACCCTCTAAGCAGTTACACGTTAAATAACAGTTCTTGACCGCTCTAACTGTGAAAGGGAGCTGGGTGTGGGTGAGCTCTGACCTTCGACCCTGAAATCACTGCATTACCAAGAGAAACCGTGAAAAGTCTGGGATTTATTTCTTAAGTTTCAGCCCCTGGATGCGTATTTCCTACCAGAAGACATCACCAAGCTACAGGAGTGGAGCAACAAGTGGCTGCTACAATTCAAAAAAGAAAATGTAAAGTCATGCACCTTGGGAGGAAATCCAGCATACCAATACCACTGTCCCTATAATATTATGTATAGTTTAGTATGTTATTCTCCCTGTCACTTGGAGGTTGTGACAGCCAACTAGGCAAGACGCAATGCACCCTGTTCTGGTGACACGCGGCATGCAGCTGTTTGTTGTGTGAGGGTGTGGTTGTGTAGGTGGTGGTGCGGGCAAGGACGACCCACTATAAGACATGAACCATTCAGACTAAAGTTACAGTGGAGTGTGGAATAGTGTTGGGACGTATATTGTGAGCGGAGATTCAACACAGATCAATTCTCGCGGCGGTGATTTAGCTCCACCAACACGGACCGCTCAGCATCGCTGCGACAACATGGCTGAAAGGGTTAAATGAAGATCAAATGTAGCTATGGATGGAAGGGCTTTGGAGAATAACCCATCCTCAGGGGCTGCCAAGTGTAGACCAGCTGGCTCCTTGTAGTTTCCTGGTATCCTTGTGTAGCCTCGTGTACAACTGTGTAAATACAACTACGTAACTACGCACACCTGCCCTCTAGTGGCCGGTGGGTGTGTTCAGTGAGGGCGGCAGCGTGCAATATGCTAGAAGTAAATGTGGGGAAAGGCTTTGACTCAGTCCTACCTCTTCCTTCGCCAGCTGATTCTTTTCGTTCTCCATCCTCCTCTCATGGATCTGCTGCTTCATCTTGTGTAGCTTGGCCTCATCTTGTCCCGCTGCTCAGCGAGGGCACCCACCTGGCAAGGGGAAGGCCAGTCAGTTAACAGTGTGGAGAACAGAACACACACAAAGGGAAGTAATGAATGGACAGAAAAAGGCAATACTTCATGTGAAAGCTTGCCTATGAAGGGGTTGGGTTTCCATCAACCCATCGTGGATTCCATTCCTACAAAACTTGTATCTCGTCTACCGTAAACGTGTGTGACTGCAGACACAGATCATCATCATTTCATCGACGCCTGCTCCTAGGAGCTCCCACCAGGGATGGCCACACCAGAAGAGCTTCCAACTTTCTCTATCCAGACACTCCTCCTTGCCTGCTCAAAGTCCCTCAAAGATCTTTCCCCTCTCCCTAACGTACTCTTGCACCCTATCTCTCCATTTCACTGGAGGTCGTCCTCTAGCATTCCTCCCTCTATCTCACTCCATACACCTTTGGGTCATCTTACTCTCCTCCATTCGCTCCATGTGGCCAAACCACTTTAAAGTCTGTCGCTTCACTTCTTCCACCACTCCACACTTCTTCCCTTCACCCCCGTGACACATTACAAAACGCTCGTACACACTTTCATTACTCATTCCATCCATTCTACTCACACCAGAAGCACTCCTCAAATAACTCATTTCCACTGCCCGCACTCTAGACCTCTGACTTTCATTCCAGGCCCACGTTTCAGTTGCATATGTGAGGGTTGGTACTATTGTATTTCTCAAATCCCTCTTTACCTCCATGCTCACACTTCTGCCATTCATGATTCGTCCCAAAGACCCTGCCACCCTTCTTCCTTGCAATGCCCTTTCTCTTATCTCTCCCTCCATACCACCATGCTTGCACAGAACTGATCCAAGGTACTTAAACTCATTGACCTCCTCCATTTCTTCACCATTCAAAATTATTTTGCATTCTTTTTCACATTCAATTCCCGCTCTATATGGGCATACAAAATCTACAACCTCACTTCTACTTCGCTCACAAACCATCACTTTACTTTTGTTGACATTTACTTTCAGCTTTCTCCTTTTACAGACACTATCAAAAACACTGACCAAAGATGGTAAGTCACTTTCATTTTCTGCAGTGAGCACTGTGTCACCAGCAGACACAGACAGACTGCAAAACACAGTACTGGTGCAGGTTGTCTTCCAAACAGCTTCCCAATCTCGCAGACGAGTGTTTCCGGTTCACCAAGCACCAACATGTATTCTGCATTTATTTTTTCCCAAACACCAACTTGACACAGTCAATACATGGGCTCAATCAAACCCCTAGAATGCTCACACACACATCACTGGCAGCAGAAATTGAGGCTGCCAGGTTTGTAGCAGAGCAGTTTTGCTTTGCAGGTAAAGGCGGTGTCACACTGGGCCTTTTTCCTCCAACTGTGTTGGCGGTAGAACCAACCGGTAACTCCAACTTTTCTGGGTGTGCATCACACGGCCAAGGTCGGCTGCCCATATCCACAACGTAAACAAACCAGTCGGTCTGTATCCATGTGGCGCCGACTGCAGAAGTAATGGCTGCTGCAGCTTGTGCTGCCGTTACCCAAATTATGGACTTGTTGCTACAGTTAACCCTTCACTCCAGCGACGCCGACACCGTATGGAAAGGGTTAGACCCTTCTAAACCCCTTAATCCTCTTACATTTCCTCTTAATGCTTTTCTAAACCTCTTAAGAGGAAATGGAAGAGGATTAAGAGGAATTTAGAGGAGGATTGAGAGGTTTAGAAGAGGATTAATCCTCTTCCATTTCCTCTTGACCCTTTCCATCCGTGACGCCGACGTCTGCGTCACGGATGGAAAGTGTTGAGAGGAAGGAAGAAGTGGCCGTGGGTACAATCATGGCTTCAAAGATGGGAAGAGGAGTGTTTACCCAAGCCTCGTCAGAGAACTGTGCTGTGAAAACTGAGTCATTCTACAATTTTTGTCGAATGGAGAAAGGAAGGTAAAGGTGAGGTCGGGGGCACAAGCTACAGCTGCGCATGGCCTCGGTGCTCATCTCCCTCACTGCGGCCCTTGAGTCTGTGGTGGGAGGGAGCCCGTCACCCCGGTACACAGGGCCAGTGTGACATCCAGGTTACCACAGTTTACCTTCCCCAGGTGTCCCCAGGTACCCATTTATCCACCAGCCTGAAAGGGAGGATGAACAGCTGGGTGAGCTGCACGCCGACTGCCCGGGCCGGGATTTGAACCCAAGCCCGCAGAGTAGTAGCCAGGCACGCTGACCACTAGACCACGGAGCCGTATGAATGGAGAAGGAAGAGTTTTGTTAACTATTGGAAATGGTGCCCCACTCATATCCAAGCAAGACACCAGAGTGAGGGAGGAGCAGCAGCAAGCATGAACCATTCACATCTTTTTTAATTCTCTTTGGCGGAGTTTTCGTGTGTGTGGTCCCACAGCACGGGGAGTTCTCTATCGCGTAGACAAAGCCGCTGCCAATCCACTCCACCATTCTCTTGGTGGGCCATCTCCACTACTTCTTCTGCTCCTCAGCCACTACCATTGTTTACACACAGCTGCACGGTTGCTCATATCCCAAACCTCCCAGCCTCCCAGTTGAGTGTACAAGCAACCATGGTTGCCCGCACACCCAATGGTTGGAGGAAAACGGCCAGTATGACACTGCCTTAATAGAGCAAGATGAGCAATGGTTTCTCCTCAACTATATTTTCGTACAAAATTATCTGGATTACTAAAATAAAGTATGTTAGTACTTTGCCTCACAGCCCCTAAAAGGAACAAATGGAGGCAGCCAGTCCCCCGCAGCGAGGGAGGGTGGCACAGCTGCCGCCCACCTGCATGGCCCTTGGAGCAGCCCGTCATGAATGTTTATGTCGAAAACAAACACAATTCTGAACCTCAAAATATAAAGAAGATTCAAAATGTTCTTTAATGAAAACCATCAACCTAATGGTATGTATACTTCTGTCAATATAACTGACTGAAATTAAGTGAGCCTATCACATTAATAGTTTTCAAATAGTTTATTTTCTTTGCATTCTCTCATAAATTGTATGTCCAATCCATATGAAAGTTCCCCATAAGAATCCTTCCACATCTGTACACACAGCAGCCACCCTGAGAGTAAAGAAACTGGCCTGGCAGGAAGCACTCGGCAACAGTCCCCGTGAAGCACCTCTGGCACAGCATCTGCCCAGGCACCTGTGTAAGTGCACCAGGTGCCTCACACCCAGACAGCCAGAGTGACTTGTACAAGTGGGTGGGCAGTTGGCAGGTTCCTACTCCGTGATCCATGATAATGACTATCTATCTGTCGGTCTACATCTCTGACGTCCTGCTCCCTCGTGGGAACTCCCCTCCAGGGGCACAGGTGTTTGCGGCAGAAGTGCCTCCATCTCTCCCTGTTCTGGCACTCCATCTCAGCACACTCAATCCTGCTACTTCCAACTCCCTCGCTCCAATACTCACTCACCCTACTGATCCACTTCACAGGCGGTCTTCCCCTCCCTCAATCCTTCCCTCGTACACTCTTCACAAATTCATTCTCCCCCATTCTCATCAGGTGTCCAAACCATCTCAGTGCACCACCCACTCCACACTCCACTCCCTTCACTGTCAACCCATACCAAACCATCTCAGTGCACCACGCTTCACCCACTCCACACTCCACTCCCTTCACTGTCAACCCATACCAAACCATCTCAGCGCACCACCCTCTCCACCTCTCAACTCTCCACTCCCTTCACTGTCAACCCATACCAAACCATCTCAGCGCACCACCCACTCCACACTCCACTCCCTTCACTGTCAACCCATACCAAACCATCTCAGTGCACCACGCTTCACCCACTCCACACTCCACTCCCTTCACTGTCAACCCATACCAAACCATCTCAGCGCACCACCCACTCCACACTCCACTCCCTTCACTGTCAACCCATACCAAACCATCTCAGCGCACCACCCACTCCACACTCCACTCCCTTCACTGTCAACCCATACCAAACCATCTCAGCGCACCACCCACTCCACACTCCACTCCCTTCACTGTCAACCCATACCAAACCATCTCAGTGCACCACCCACTCCACACTCCACTCCCTTCACTGTCAACCCATACCAAACCATCTCAGCGCACCACCCACTCCACACTCCACTCCCTTCACTGTCAACCCATACCAAACCATCTCAGCGCACCACCCACTCCACACTCCACTACCTTCACTGTCAACCCATACCAAACCATCTCAGCGCACCACCCACTCCACACTCCACTCCCTTCACTGTCAACCCATACCAAACCATCTCAGCGCACCACCCACTCCACACTCCACTCCCTTCACTGTCAACCCATACCAAACCATCTCAGCGCACCACCCACTCCACACTCCACTCCCTTCACTGTCAACCCATACCAAACCATCTCAGTGCACCACCCACTCCACACTCCACTCCACTCCCTTCAACTTAATATCAACTAGAGTAGAAATGCAACGTTTTGGAGTCTTCTGATTAATGTAAAATCACTTAGGTTTAAGGACAGACCACCAAGTCTGGACCATGGGGTCTGTGTGGTCTGATTTTCTATGTAAATCTATGTAAATCAACCCATACCAAACCATCTCAGCGCACCACCCACTCCACACTCCACTCCCTTCACTGTCAACCCATACCAAACCATCTCAGCGCACCACCCACTCCACACTCCACTCCCTTCACTGTCAACCCATACCAAACCATCTCAGCGCACCACCCACTCCACACTCCACTCCCTTCACTGTCAACCCATACCAAACCATCTCAGTGCACCACACACTCCACAATCCACTCCCATCACTGTCAACCCATACCAAACCATCTCAGCGCACCACCCACTCCACACTCCACTCCCTTCACTGTCAACCCATACCAAACCATCTCAGTGCACCACCCCACCCTCCACTCCACTCCCTTCACTGTCAACCCATACCAAACCATCTCAGCGCACCACCCACTCCACACTCCACTCCCTTCACTGTCAACCCATACCAAACCATCTCATTGCACGTCCCTCTCCTCACTCCACTGCCTTCACTGTCAACCCATACCAAACCATCTCAGCGCACCACCCACTCCACCACTCCACAATCCACTCCCTTCACTGTCAACCCATACCAAACCATCTCAGCACACTCCACCACTCCACACTCCACTCCCTTCACTGTCAACCCATACCAAACCATCTCAGCGCACCACCCACTCCACCACTCCACACTCCACTCCCTTCACTGTCAACCCATACCAAACCATCTCAGCGCACCACCCACTCCACACTCCACTCCCTTCACTGTCAACCCATACCAAACCATCTCAGCGCACCACCCACTCCACCACTCCACACTCCACTCCCTTCACTGTCAACCCATACCAAACCATCTCAGCGCACCACCCACTCCACCACTCCACACTCCACTCCCTTCACTGTCAACCCATACCAAACCATCTCAGCGCACCACCCACTCCACACTCCACTCCCTTCACTGTCAACCCATACCAAACCATCTCAGTGCACCACCCACTCCACCACTCCACACTCCACTCCCTTCACTGTCAACCCATACCAAACCTCTCACACACACTTCCATTACTTCCTCCCTGCCATCCTGACACACCACACGCACCTCTTGTACAACTCATTTCCACTGCACGTATTCTTGATTGCTGCGCTGCACTCCATGTCCACGTCTCTGATGCATGCGACAGAGTTGGCAGGATAATACTGTTCCTTGTTCCCCTCTTTACCGCCATGCTCACACTTCTTCCTCTCACAACTCTCCCCAATGCACCCACCACCTGTCTGCCCTTCACTGCTCTTTCCCTCACCTCACCTTCCATGCTTACATACAACTGTCCCTAAATATTTCACCTCAGTCACCTCCTCCACTCTCTCCCCTACCCTTATCCTACACTTTGTTGTGCTCTCTGCTCTAACTCTGTACGGCTTTGCAAAATAACGAGGTCTCCACATTACCTTTTCTTCCCGCTCCTCCACTTCCTTGAACACGCTGTCCGTGAACACCAAGAAGTCATAGATCAGTGCGAAGAATCTCCTGCTCCTCTTAGGCTCTGAAACAAACAGCAGTGAAATATTACAGAACTTACACCCGGCGACACAATACAAACTGTAGCAGTGGGATTACGGTGCCAACAGCGACGGCATTGTTGATGAAGGCACAACTATAGTATGACACCCATGGGAAGGTTTTTTTACATCAAAGGACACGGCTCAAGGGCAACAAAAAAGTACAAAAAAAAGAGCCCGCTAACATACACCTGGGTTGCCTTTACTTAGCCACACAGATACATTTAGGAAGAGGTTGGATACATTTATGGATAGTGAGGTTACGTGGGGTTAGGCTTACAGGAGCTGTCTTGTGTAGGCCAACCAGCCTCTTGCAGACTCCTTATGTTCTAAACAAAATAGATAAGAACACACACCAAGTAAACTGTACTGCAAGATGTTGTATGAACTGTGTGAGTTTCTTATGCAGCTTTCAGCCCCAGAAGACTGACTGACAGCCTTAACCCGGTAGCAGCAGGGATCATGTTTCTTAATGGTCCCTCTAAGTGAGAAAAATGAGAAAAAATCACCCTCACACAAACCATTTCATAATATATATTGAAGCATTTGTGATCAGATTATGCATCATCTATTTTGGAGGGTTTATATCATGGCACAAATTTGTCCCGTCGCTGCTACACGGTAAAGCCACAAATTTGAGCCGTCACTGCTACACGGTAAAGCCACAAATTTGAGCCGTCACTGCTACACGGTAAAGCCACAAATTTGTCCCGTCGCTGCTACACGGTAAAGCCACAAATTTGTCCCGTCACTGCTACACGGTAAAGCCACAAATTTGCCCCGTCGCTGCTACACGGTAAAGCCACAAATTTGTCCCGTCACTGCTACACGGTAAAGCCACAAATTTGCCCCGTCACTGCTACACGGTAAAGCCACAAATTTGTCCAGTCGCTGCTACACGGTAAAGCCACAAATTTGGCCCGTCGCTGCTACACGGTAAAGCCACAAATTTGTCCCGTCGCTGCTACACGGTAAAGCCACAAATATGTCACGTCGCTGCTACACGGTAAAGCCACAAATTTGGTCCGTCGCTGCTACACGGTAAAAGCCACAAATTTGTCCGTCGCTGCTACACGGTAAAGCCACAAATTTGAGCCGTCACTGCTACACAGTAAAGCCACAAATTTGTCCTGTGTTGCTACACGGTAAAGCCACAAATTTGGCCCGTCTCTGCTACACGGTAAAGCCACAAATTTGTCCCGTCGCTGCTACACGGTAAAGCCACAAATTTGTCCCGTCGCTGCTACACGGTAAAGCCACAAATTTGTCCCGTCGCTGCTACACGGTAAAGCCACAAATTTGAGCCGTCACTGCTACACGGTAAAGCCACAAATTTGTCCCGTTGCTGCTACACGGTAAAGCCACAAATTTGTCCCGTTGCTGCTACACGGTAAAGCCACAAATTTGGCCCGTCACTGCTACACGGTAAAGCCACAAATTTGTCCCGTCGCTGCTACACGGTAAAGCCACAAATTTGAGCCGTCACTGCTACACGGTAAAGCCACAAATTTGGCCCGTCACTGCTACACAGTAAAGCCACAAATTTGTCCCGTCGCTGCTACACGGTAAAGCCACAAATTTGAGCCGTCACTGCTACACGGTAAAGCCACAAATTTGGCCCGTCGCTGCTACACGGTAAAGCCACAAATTTGAGCCGTCACTGCTACACGGTAAAGCCACAAATTTGAGCCGTCGCTGCTACACGGTAAAGCCACAAATTTGAGCCGTCACTGCTACACGGTAAAGCCACAAATTTGAGCCGTCACTGCTACACGGTAAAGCCACAAATTTGAGCCGTCACTGCTACACGGTAAAGCCACAAATTTGAGCCGTCACTGCTACACGGTAAAGCCACAAATTTGAGCCGTCACTGCTACCGGGTTAATACCCTTCCATTCTTTATCCACCCTGTAGACTCCAGGCAATTTATAAACTCCCTTTTGACCTTCCAGAGAGTAGTTTATCCTGCCCTTCACACCTTCCTCACAGCAATGGAAGCAGCTCAGGCAGGAGGCTGCTAAGATCTGCCACAGTGTTCTCTGTCCCGGCCTGGCCAATGCTCTCATCTCATCTCTCCTCTTGGTCTTTTGCTGGACTGACTTCTCTTAACATTTCTTGGGCATTGGTATGATACCTTTGATAACAGTGCCAACCCAGAGACATTAAGATGAGCCAGGGCAGGCAGAGGGCCAGCTGGAGACAAGATGAGAGCATTTGCCAGAGTAGAATGGTGTGCACTAACAGAGAGGGGTGGAGAGCTTTGGGAAAGGTCTTTGTTCTGCAGCAGACTAGTAATGGCTGACAGTGATGGTGATGGTTTGTGTGATCAAGCTCTTGGAGACCCTTGCTGCCGAGGAGGTGGAGGCTGACACTTTTCAGTCATCGCCGAGTGGCCTCAGACTACCCACATGCTGTCCTGAAGACCACCTATCAACCTGGATTCTAGATTCCCCTTAAAAGAGGATCAAAGATGAGCTCCAAGGGGCATCACGAGTCAGGCAAGAAGGCACCACTATAAACACTTGCCTGCACCATAAAAGACTGGGGCTAACCACCAAGCCCCACCAAGAAAGCCTACCAGTGCCACAGGTGAAACACAAGACACATAAATAAGTAAATACATAAAAATACTCACTAGGGTTGAAGAGATCCACCTGCCTAAACGTGTCGTCCTCAAAGATCAGCTTGAAGCACTTCCGGATGTCTACCGCCATCATTGTGATTCGCAGGGCTCCCATGTACTTCTCGGGGAACTGAATGGTGTCCAGCAGCTGGGGCGGGATCTGCACCAAGACACAGAGAGCTTCCTTACCACTGATTCACGAGTCTTGGCGAGACCTCTTGTAATGTATACCTGCTTCCTCCTGCACCTTACTCTATGCTGGCAGTGATGTGGTAGCCTCCTTCTGCACTGCAAGTCTCAAGGGGTAGGAGAGTGGAGAGAGGGGAGGGGGGAGGAGAAGAGAGGGGAGGAGGAGAGGACACTTGCCGTGGGACAAGGAGGTGTTGAGTTCCTGAATCACAGTTTCATAGTCAGGTGAATCAATATCCCTGTCTGTAGCTGTACTATAATCTGCTCACTTAACCCTTTCATTGCTAAACGCTCACAGCGAGCGTTAGGCGTATTTGCTGGTGGTGCTAAACCCTCGCTGCGAGCTCCACCCGCGCTCAAATATCCCGTGTATGAGAGTGTTCCAACACTAATTCTCACAACACAGGATTGCCAATTGAGTGGATTCTCCACCAAATTTGGTGGAAAATCACATCAGCCCAGCGCGGCAAATCTACGGACGAGTAACTGGTGGATGTTCTTGCCCAATATGGCGGCATTTTTGCATAGCTTCACCCATCACCTGACTGATTCTATGACCAAATAGTTGTAAATATTGCAGCTGGCAAAACTCCCTTGCCAGACTCTGAAGAAAAGATGTCTGCAGTTCCCTCAATACGGCTGATCATCCCGCACGCACCGACGTAAGTGTTAACACTCAACACCCTGAACGTGCATGTACGTTCGCAAGGGAGGCATACATAACCGACTCCTATAGATCTGGACCTCCTCTTTCCAATGGTGCTTTTGGTTTTTAGCTGTGATGAATAGTTTCTGAGATACAGAGGTTAAAAGAGACCCCCATTGGGCTGCCCGACTGCGCCTGAGGGGATAGTTGCGTCCGCACCGCGCGCAAGGAAAGGGTTAAGTCTGCCCCAAGCTGACAACATAAACCTAAGCGTGTTCGTAAGCACAGTGCAGAAGAGCAGAAAGTGCTGCGTGAGATAAACACAAACAGAGGTTAAAGAAAACTTGGAAGCCATAGCAGTAGCCAATCAGCACTCGGCTTGCAAACACGCTTAGGTTTATGTTGGCAGCTTGGGTCGGACTTAAGTGAACAGACTATAGGTGGAAATGTCGCACACTACAGTAACTGATGTTTGACCCCTTGACTGCAGATTTCCTACAAGAAGACATCACCAAGCTACAGGAATGGAGGCGGTGGCTGAGTCGACAGAGTGACGGCGCCGCGTTCAGGAGGACGCGAGTTCAATCCCCGTCCGGTGCCACCAAGCTGGGATTTTTCAGCCGCCGCCAAGTGGCTTAAAACTAAACACATGCTGTCCAGAAGACCACCTATCAACCCAGACTCTAGATTCTAGGATTAAAGATGAGCTCCGGGAGGGCAGCATGAGCCAATGCAAGATGGCGCCACTATAAACACTCGCCTGCGCCAGAACGGGCTGGGCCGACCATCAGGCCCCACCGGGAAGAAGCCTTCGGCCAATCATCAGGCCCCACCGGGAAGAAGCCTTCGGCCAATCATCAGGCCCCACCGGGAAGAAGCCTTCGGCCAATCATCAGGCCCCACCGGGAAGAAGCCTTCGGCCAATCATCAGGCCCCACCGGGAAGAAGCCTACCGGCGCAATAGGCCGCGACGTAAAAAAAAAAAAAATAAAAAAAAAATAAAAAAATAAAAAAAATGTGGCTGCTACAATTCAATGAGGAAAAATGTAAAGTCCTGCACCTTGGGAGGGGATATCCAGCACACCAATACCACATGGGAAACACTCCACTATCCACCACAGAGGCAGAGAAAGACCTGGGACTGGGGGCATAGGTTACCAGGGAAAGTGAAATCAGTGTTAATCGCAGCGGACGGGTTAAATAAAGCTTTTAACAAAGGAAAATTTCTCCTTACAATTTATTATCTGTACGTCAATTTAGGTGTCCCGAAACAATGCTTAAGTGTTTTTTTTTTTTTTTACGTCGCGGCCTACTGCACCGGTAGGCTTCTTCCCGGTGGGGCCTGATGATTGGCCCAAGGCTTCTTCCCGGTGGGGCCTGATGGTCGGCCCAGCCCGTTCTGGCGCAGGCGAGTGTTTATAGTGGCGCCATCTTGCATTGGCTCATGCTGCCCTCCCGGAGCTCATCTTTAATCCTAGAATCTAGAGTCTGGGTTGATAGGTGGTCTTCTGGACAGCATGTGGGTAGTTTTAAGCCACTCGGCGGAGGCTGAAAAATCCCAGCTTGGTGGCACCAGACGGGGATTGAACTCGCGTCCTCCTGAATGCGGCGCCGTCACTCTGTCAACTCAGCCACCACCTCCCCACACGTGCTAATTTACTATGGTGGTAATACATTCTGATGCAATATACAAGTGGAAACCTTCATGAAATGACTCAGTAATTAACCAGTCCGCTGTGATTGGCATGGATTTGACCTTCACTGGTAGCCTGAAAACATGTACTCCCATGTCTTTCTCTGCCTCTGTGGTGGATAGTGGAGTGTTTCCCATGTGGTATTAGTATGCTGGATATCCACTGCAAAGGTGCATGACTTTACATTTTTCTTTATTGAATTGTATCAGTCACTTTTTGTTCCACTCCTGTAGCTTGGTGGCGTCTTCTTGTAGGAAATCCACAGTCAAGGGGTTAACTGATGGCTTAAAGCAAACCACCATCGTGATAAAGGTGAGCACAGTGGACCGTAATACTGCAATGATTCTACTCAACATTTTCCACACACACAGTAACAGCCCCAGTACCCGGGAACCATGGGGAGTCAAGGTGAGCACAGTGGACCGTAATACTGCAATGATTCTACTCAACATTTTCCACACACACAGTAACAGCCCCAGTACCCGGGAACCATGGGGAGTCAAGGTGAGCACAGTGGGCCATAAAACTACAACAACTCTACTTCAAATTTTCTACACAGTAAAACCCCCAGTGTCCGGAACCACGGGGAATTAGATTTAACCCGGTAGCTGCACCTCTAAGCAAGAGAAATGAGAAAAAATCATCACTCATGCAAACCATTTCATAATATATATCAACGCATTTGTGGACAGTTTATGTATCATCTATTTTGGGGGGTTTATAACATGGCAAAAATTTGGCCCGTCGCGTGTACACGGTAAAGCCACAAATTTGGCCCGTCATTCGTACACGGTAAGGCCACAAATTTTGCCCGTCACTGGTACATGGTAAAGCCACAAATTTGGCCCGTCACTGCTACACGGTAAAGCCACAAATTTGGCCCGTCACTGGTACATGGTAAAGCCACAAATTTGGCCCGTCACTGCTACACGGTAAAGCCACAAATTTGGCCCGTCGCTGCTACATGGTAATGCCACAAATTTGGCCCGTCAGTGGTGCATGGTAAAGCCACAAATTTGGCCCGTCGCTGGTACACAGTAAAGCCACAAATTTGGCCCGTTGCTGGTACACGGTAAAGCCACAAATCTGGCCCGTCAGTGCTACACGGTAAAGCCACAAATTTGGCCCGTCGCTGGTACACAGTAAAGCCACAAATTTGGCCCATTGCTGGTACACGGTAAAGCCACAAATTTGGCCCGTCGCTGCTACACAGTAAAGCCACAAATTTGGCCCGTTGCTGGTACACGGTAAAGCCACAAATTTGGCCCATCGCTGCTACACAGTAAAGCCACAAATTTGACCCGTCACTGCTACACGGTAAAGTCACAAATTTGGCCCGTCGTTGCTACACAGTAAAGTCACAAATTTGGCCCGTCGTTGCTACATGGTAAAGTCACAAATTTGGCCCGTCGTTGCTACATGGTAAAGTCACAAATTTGGCCCGTCGTTGCTACATGGTAAAGTCACAAATTTGGCCTGTCGTTGCTACACAGTAAAGTCACAAATTTGGCCCGTCGTTGCTACATGGTAAAGTCACAAATTTGACCCGTCGTTGCTACACGGTAAAGTCACAAATTTGGCCCGTCGTTGCTACACGGTAAAGTCACAAATTTGGCCCGTCGTTGCTACACGGTAAAGTCACAAATTTGGCCCATCACTGCTACACAGTAGTCACAAATTTGGCCTGTCACTGCTACACAGTAAAGTCACAAATTTGGCCCATCACTGCTACACAGTAAAGTCACAAATTTGGCCCATCACTGCTACACAGTAAAGTCACAAATTTGGCCCATCACTGCTACACAGTAAAGTCACAAATTTGGCCCGTCGTTGCTACACGGTAAAGTCACAAATTTGGCCCGTCGTTGCTACACGGTAAAGTCACAAATTTGGCCCGTCGTTGCTACACGGTAAAGTCACAAATTTGGCCCATCACTGCTACACAGTAAAGTCACAAATTTGGCCCATCACTGCTACACAGTAAAGTCACAAATTTGGCCCGTCACTGCTAGACAGTAAAGTCACAAATTTGGCCCATCACTGCTACACAGTAAAGTCACAAATTTGGCCCATCACTGCTACACAGTAAAGTCACAAATTTGGCCCATCAATGCTACACAGTAAAGTCACAAATTTGGCCCGTCACTGCTACACAGTAAAGTCACAAATTTGGCCCATCACTGCTACACAGTAAAGTCACAAATTTGGCCCATCACTGCTACACAGTAAAGTCACAAATTTGGCCCGTCACTGCTACACAGTAAAGTCACAAATTTGGCCCATCACTGCTACACAGTAAAGTCACAAATTTGGCCCGTCGTTGCTACACAGTAAAGTCACAAATTTGGCCCGTCGTTGCTACACAGTAAAGTCACAAATTTGGCCCGTCGTTGCTACACGGTAAAGTCACAAATTTGGCCCGTCGTTGCTACACAGTAAAGTCACAAATTTGGCCCGTCGCTGCTACACAGTAAAGTCACAAATTTGGCCCGTCGTTGCTACACAGTAAAGTCACAAATTTGGCCCGTCGCTGCTACACAGTAAAGTCACAAATTTGGCCCGTCGTTGCTACACGGTAAAGTCACAAATTTGGCCCGTCGCTGGTACACGGTAAAGTCACAAATTTGGCCCGTCGCTGGTACCGGATTAAACATGAGTGAAAAAAAAAAAATAAATAAATAAAAAAACTGAAAAATCTGGCTCTTTATTTTTGTTTCAACACTTGCAAGTTTTATATCTATGTAAAAATTTATCCTAAGTATGTGAGTAACTGAATGGAATTGAAAATTTTCAAAATTGTAAAAACATTTTTTTCATATATTTTTTATTTTTATTCATCAAAATCCTCTGAAACTTCTGTAATATCCTCACATCATTCAGGTCTAAAAGACATGCGAGTAAATTTTTTTGTTGAATAGTTTTGTAAATAGAAATCTACTGACGGTTCCCTTAAGTTAGGTTAGTTTATATTTATTCAGCATGCAGAGATGAGATGTGAGAGCAGGGGGCGAGCCGTTAGGGAAGGTTACGCTAGGTTAGGTTACTTAGGTTAGTTTCTTTCAAATTGCGGTGCGGGCCAGCGAGTCTAAAATGAAACACTCACAACACTCTCTCTCTCTCTCTCTCTCTCTCTCTCTCTCTCTCTCTCTCTCTCTCTCTCTCTCTGGGGTGTTCTCTCCCTCTCTCTCTGGGGGGTTCTCTCTCTCTCTCTCTCTCTCTCTCTCCGGGGTGTTCTCTCCCTCTCTCTCTGGGGTGTTCTCTCTCTCTCTCTCTCTCTCTCTCTCTCTCTCTCTCTCTCTCTCTCTCTCTCTCTCTCTCTCTCTCTCTCTCTCTCTCTCTCTCTCTGGGGTGTTCTCTCTCTCTCTGGGGTGTTCTCTCTCTCTCTCTCTCTCTCTCTCTCTCTCTCTCTCTCTCTCTCTCTCTCTCTCTCTCTCTCTCTCTGGGGTTCTCTCTCTCTCTCTGGGGGTTCTCTCTCTCTCTCTGGGGTTCTCTCTCTCTCTCTCTGGGGGTTCTCTCTCTCTCTCTGGGGTTCTCTCCTCCTCTCTCTCTCTCTGGGGGTTCTCTCTCTCTCTCTCTGGGGTTCTCTCTCTCTCTCTCTCTGGGGTGATCTCTCCCTCTCTCTGGGGGGTTCTCTCTCTCTCTCTCTCTCTGGGGTGTTCTCTCTCTCTCTCTCTCTCTGGGGTGTTCTCTCCCTCTCTCTCTGGGGGGTTCTCTCTCTCTCTCTCTGGGGGGTTCTCTCTCTCTCTCTCTCGGGGGTTCTCTCTCTCTCTCGGGCGGGGTCTCTCTCTCTCTCTCTCTCTCTCTGTGTCTCTCTCTCTCTCGCTCTCTCTCTCTCTCTCTCTCTCTCTCTCTCTCTCTCTCTCTCTGGGGGGTTCTCTCTCTCTCTCTCTGGGGGGTTCTCTCTCTCTCTCTCTCTGGGGGGTTCTCTCTCTCTCTCTCTCTGGGGTGTTCTCTCTCTCTCTCTCTGGGGGGTTCTCTCTCTCTCTCTCTCTGGGGTTTTCTCTCCCTCTCTCTCTGGGGTGTTCTCTCTCTCTCTCTCTGGGGTGTTCTCTCCCTCTCTCTCTGGGGTGTTCTCTCCCTCTCTGGGGGTCTCTCTCTCTCTGGGGGTTCTCTCTCTCTCTCTGGGGGTTCTCTCTCTCTCTCTCTCTCTGGGTTCTCTCTCTCTCTCTCTGGGGGTTCTCTCTCTCTCTCTCTCTCTCTGGGGGTTCTCTCTCTCTCTCTGGGGGTTCCTCTCTCTCTGGGGCTCTCTCTCTGGGGTGTTCTCTCTCTCTCTCTCTCTGGGGGTTCTCTCTCTCTCTGGGGGTTCTCTCTCTCTCTCTCTCTGGGGGGTTCTCTCTCTCTCTCTGGGGGTTCTCTCTCTCTCTCTCTGGGGGGTTCTCTCTCTCTCTCTCTGGGGGTTCTCTCTCTCTCTCTCTGGGGGTTCTCTCTCTCTCTCTCTGGGGGGTTCTCTCTCTCTCTCTCTGGGGTGTTCTCTCCCTCTGGGGTTCTCTCTCTCTCTCTCTGGGGTTCTCTCTCTCTCTCTCTGGGGTTCTCTCTCTCTCTCTCTGGGGGTTCTCTCTCCTCTCTCTCTGGGGTCTCTCTCTCTGGGGTGTTCTCTCACTCTCTCTCTCTGGTGTTATCTCTCACTCTCTCTGGGGTTCTCTCTCTCTCTCTGGGGGTTCTCTCTCTCTCTCTGGGGGTTCTCTCTCTCTCTCTCTGGGGTGTTCTCTCTCTCTCTCTCTGGGGTTCTCTCTCTCTCTCTCTCTCTGGGGTTATCTCTCTCTCTGGGGTGTGATCTCTCTCTCTCTCTCTGGGGTTCTCTCTCTCTCTCTCTGGGGTTCTCTCTCTCTCTCTGGGGGGTTCTCTCACTCTCTCTCTCTGGGGGTATCTCTCTCTCTCTCTCTGTGTGTTTCTCTCTCTCTCTCTGTGGGTTTCTCTCTCTCTCTCTCTCTCTCTCTCTCTCTCTGGGGGTGTCTCTCTCTCTCTCTCTGGGGTGTTCTCTCTCTCTCTCTCTCTCTGGGGTGTTCTCTCTCTCTCTCTCTCTGGGGGGTTCTCTCTCTCTCTCTCTGGGGGGTTCTCTCTCTCTCTCTCTCTCGCTCTCTCTCTCTCTCTCTCTCTGGGGTGTTCTCTCTCTCTCTCTCTGGGGTGTTCTCTCTCTCTCTCTCTCTCTGGGGAGTTCTCTCTCTCTCTCTCTGTGTTTGTCTCTCTCTCTCTCTCTCTGTGGTTCTCTCGCTCTCTCTCTGGGGTGTTCTCTCTCTCTCTCTCTCTCTCTGGGGGTTCTCTCTCTCTCTCTGGGGTGTTCTCTCTCTCTCTCTCTCTCTCTCTGGGGGGTTCTCTCGCTCTCTGGGGGGTTGTCTCTCTCTCTCTCTCTCTGGGGGGTTCTCTCTCTCTCTCTCTGGGGTTCTCTCTCTCTCTCTCTTCTCTCTCTCTGGGGTTCTCTCTCTCTCTCTCTGGGGGTTCTCTCTCTCTCTGGGGTGTTCTCTCTCTCTCTCTCTCTCTGGGGTGTTCTCTCTCTCTCTCTCTCTGGGGGGTTCTCTCTCTCTCTCTCTCTCTGGGGGGTTCTCTCTCTCTCTCTCTCTGGGGGGTTCTCTCTCTCTCTCTCTCTGGGGGGTTCTCTCTCTCTCTCTCTGGGGTGTTCTCTCTCTCTCTCTCTCTGGGGGGTTCTCTCTCTCTCTGGGGGGTTCTCTCTCTCTCTCTCTGTGGGGTTCTCTCTCTCTCTCTCTGGTGTTCTCTCTCTCTCTCTGGGGGTTCTCTCTCTCTCTCTCTGGGGGTTCTCTCCTCTCCTCTCTCTCTCTCTGGGGTTTCTCTCTCTCTCCCTCTCTCTCTGGGGTGTTCTCTCTCTCTCTCTCTCTGGGGGGTTCTCTCTCTCTCTGGGGGGTTCTCTCTCTCTCTCTCTGGGGTGTTCTCTCTCTCTCTCTCTGGGGGGTTCTCTCTCTCTCTCTCTGGGGTGTTCTCTCCCTCTCTCTCTGGGGTGTTCTCTCTCTCTCTCTCTGGGGGGTTCTCTCTCTCTCTCTCTCTGGGGTGTTCTCTCTCTCTCTCTCTGGGGGGTTCTCTCTCTCTCTCTCTGGGGGGTTCTCTCCCTCTCTCTCTCTGGGGGGTTCTCTCTCTCTCTCTCTCTCTCTGGGGTGTCTCTCTCTCTCTGGGGGTTCTCTCTCTCTCTCTGGGGTGTTCTCCCTCTCTCTCTCTCTCTGGGGTGTTCTCTCTCCCTCTCTCTCTCTCTCTCTCTCTCTGTGTGGTTCTCTCTCTCTCTCTCTCTGGTGTTCTCTCTCTCTCTCTCTGGGGGGTTCTCTCTCTCTCTCTCTCTCTGGGGTGTTCTCTCTCTCTCTCTCTCTCTCTCTCTCTCTCTCTCTCTCTCTCTGGGGTGTTCTCTCTCTCTCTCTCTCTCTCTCTGTGGGGGTGTCTCTCTCTCTCTCTCTGTGGGGTTCTCTCTCTCTCTCTCTCTGGGGGGTTCTCTCTCTCTCTCTCTCTGGGGGGTTCTCTCCCTCTCTCTGGGGTGTTCTCTCTCTCTCTCTCTCTGGGGGGTTCTCTCTCTCTCTGGGGGTCTCTCTCTCTCTCTGGGGGTCTCTCTCTCTCTCTCTGGTTGGCTCTCTCTCTCTCTGTGGGGGTCTCTCTCTCTCTCTCTCTGGGGTGTTCTCTCCCTCTCTCTCTGGGGTTCTCTCTCTGTGGGGTTGTCTCTCCCTCTCTCTCTGGGGTGTTCTCTCCCTCTCTGGGGTGTTCTCTCTCTCTCTCTCTCTCTGGGGTTCTCTCTCTCTCTCTCTCTGGGGTTCTCTCTCTCTCTCTCTGGGGGTTCTCTCTCTCTCTCTCTGGGGGTTCTCTCTCTCTCTCTCTCTCCTGGGTTCTCTCTCTCTCTCTCTGGGGGTTCTCTCTCTCTCTCTCTGGGGGTTCTCTCTCTCTCTCTCTCTCTCTCTCTGGGGTCTCTCTCTCTGGGGTGTTCTCTCTCTCTCTCTGGGGGTTCTCTCTCTCTCTGGGGTGTCTCTCTCTCTCTCTCTGGGGTGTTCTCTCTCTGGGGGTTCTCTCTCTCTGGGGTGTTCTCTCTCTCTCTCTCTCTGGGGTGTCTCTCTCTCTCTCTCTGTGGGGGTTCTCTCTCTCTCTCTGTGGGGGGTTCTCTCTCTCTCTCTGGGGGTTCCTCTCTCTCTGGGGGTTCTCTCCTCTGGGGTGTTCTCTCTCTCTCTCTCTCTCCTCTGGGGGTTCTCTCTCTCTCTCTAGGGGTGTCTCTCTCTCTCTGGGGTTCTCTCTCTCTCTGGGGGTCTCTCTCTCTCTGGGGGGTTCTCTCTCTCTCTCTGGGGGTCTCTCTCTCTCTCTCTGGGGGTGTCTCTCTCTCTCTCTCTGGGGGTTCTCTCTCTCTCTCTCTCTGGGGGGTTCTCTCTCTCTCTCTGGGGGTGTCTCTCTCTCTGGGGGTTCTCTCTCTCTCTCTCTCTGGGGTGTTCTCTCCTCTCTCTCTGGGGTGTTCTCTCTCTCTCTCTGGGGTGTTCTCTCTCTCTCTCTGGGTGTTCTCTCTCTCTCTCTGGGGTTCTCTCTCTCTCTCTCTGGGGGTTCTCTCTCTGGGGGTCTCTCTCTCTCTGGGTGTTCTCTCTCTCTCTCTCTGGGGTGTTCTCTCTCTCTCTCTGGGGTGTCTCTCTCTCTCTCTCTGGGGGTTCTCTCTCTCTCTCTGGGGTGTCTCTCTCTCGCTCTCTGGGGGGGTCTCTCTCTCTCTCTCTGGGGGGGTCTCTCTCTCTCTCTCTGGGGGGTTCTCTCTCTCTCTCTCTCTCGGTGGAATAAAATATAATAAATGGAGTAGCGCCAGAATGTTATGCGCCAGAAACACATTATTTCAAACACCGAAATTACCACAAAAATAGAAGTACTGTCCAGGAAGTGTCCCCGGAGGCTGTCACTTGCCCACACGTGCCCCGCTGCCGTGCCCGCCGTGTGCTGGATCAGTATGCAGGAGTACTATAAGTCCGGCAAATCTTAAGTGGCGGCTCTGACGTAGACAGCCGCTAGACACTGGTGCTAGGTCTCCACCTGACCTCGCGTACCGTGCCTCTCACCCCCTGCTCTCTCTCTCTCTCTCTCTCTCTCTCTCACTCTAGTATTAAAACAAATATGTTTTTTTATGATTGATTCTCTATCTGTGAGTGAATACAAAGAAATTTGTACAACACTTGGCAGCGTTGCCGCCGCGGCGTTGTCACGCTCTTCTCAACCCAACACACCGCAGTTGCCAGTTGCCCTGCCTGCTTTAATTATCGCATTTCTGCCATTTTTAGTGTGTGTCTGCCATCTGCCGTCAATGTCAGCCATACGGCATAATTATGATAAAATATGGAGACTGTACCTGTATATGGAATGCCAGGACCGTCAAGCAAAGTCTGTGTGAGTCATGCAGGTGAATGGTGAGGTGCCGCTGGGGATGGCCAGGCAGTGGGGAAGGATCGAGTGCTCGCTGAGAACACCAGAATACTACACTTTGACCTTATTTCCACACCACCCAAGGGGCAGAGTCTTGCTGCGATTTTGTAAGAGGTTTATTATTAATATTATTATTATTATTATTATTATTATTATTATTATTATGCATTGTCGTGCACCATACTCCCCGAATGAAAGTACACCCCCACTTTTCTCTCTTTCTCACACACACACACACACACACACACACACACACACACACACACACAGAGAGAGAGAGAGAGAGAGAGAGAGAGAGAGAGAGAGAGAGAGAGAGAGAGAAGGGTGTGAGGTACGTGCGAGGTCAGTTGGAGACGTGGCATCAGGGTCTAGCGGGCTGTCTGCGTCAGAGCCGCCACTTAAGACTTGCTGGAAGGCAATACTATAAAATAATAGCCCCTAACACAGTGTTTCTTAAACTTTTTTTGCAGCGGACCCCTTTTATTAAAATTACTCATGTAGCGGACCCTTTATTATTATAATTTTCCTCTTGAGTTTGAAAGTGTTTGCAGGTCATAATATACTGAAATTAATATAACACGAGGTCTAGTATTCGAAATTCTAATCTCAAAAAGGTAGGGTACAATGTTTAACAAATGGCATCTTAAAAATCAGTATGTTGTCATAAGCATCCAGATGATTTTCTTACCTACAAAGAGGTGATAATACAAGTAACTGCTGTATGTTCCTTACAGTAGCCCACGTTTAACTGATAGTATGGGCGTACGCCACCACCGCATCAGGTCAGTACAATGTTGCCAAATCATAAACACCACTGCCTTCTATAGTTGTTGTTTTTTTGTGTCTTTTTCGGAATTTCGTTGAGGATTTCACCAAGGAGGAAGAGCCTTCCATCCCAATGGGACTCACTGTAAAAGCCATCGTGGATTTGGTGCTAAAACAGGGAATTTATGATGTTTTGGCGAAAATTTGACTGAAATCGATATTAAAATTATCCTGCGGACTTTGTAACATCTCCACGGACCCACTTTAAGAAACACTGCCCTAACACGACGCGGCGGCCATCCCCTGTTTGAACGTGCTGGCGCCGCTGCTACGAGAAATAACTCCTCGCAGAAATAAGTCGCTGTCATGTCCATTTTTTGTCCACTGACACACTGGCCGGATAACATGATAATGCACCTCTAATGGGTGATAGGGTAATAGTCAGGCATAGGAATAGAGATTTTGGGATAGGTTTAATATCACGCTTCCTCGATCCTCCTCTTGAATTCTCTCCTCCCAGCATATCTGACATTTTCCACTGCCATTATTTTTTGCATTTCCCTGATTTCCTCCTCTTATTCTTGCTTCGTGGTTGATATTGCCCGCAGGAAAAGGACACACCTGACCAAACGAGCAGGAACTGAGTGAACATCTACGTGGGGTAATTCTCCCTAAAATCTGCCCTATTCGTTTGTTTTAAAGCCTCCTCATGATTAAAAGTGTTGCTCTGGTGTTTGTGCCGTGTGTTGGAGCCCAAGCAGGACAAGTAAACGACAGCAGTGAGTGAAATATAGAAAAAGTATGCAAGTTGAACACCTCTTTCTGCGAGCTATTTTACGGCTGCGAGTTGATTCCCACAACGCCGCCATGACCAACAAGTCAACCATCGTACACCTTCAGCCCAAAGTGTCGTACTCTGGCCCTACTGAATTATAAAATCTGTATTTGCCACACAAGCATGTCCGTGCAATTAATTCATAGCCATTTTCACACTTAATGTTTCCAGTCTTCTCTATGGTTCGCCTAGAAGTTCGAAATGGCTAGTAATAAACGAAGGCTCTATACTACTGATATCATGACACCGCAGGGGCGTTTTGTAGGGTAAGATGCGAGGTGCGAGCGCGTCAGTAAAACCAATCTTGTAAATTACTTGTTCTGGTGGAGTTAAAAATTCTAGGGCATCGTAGGGACGTCATCGCTAACGGTACCAGGCAATAACTCGTATCAATATAATAATTATCATGCACCGCATCGCTCAGGTTTCAGTGTTGCCAGTTCCGTTAGTCTGCTCAAAGCTACATAATCAGAAGAAAATTGTAATTAACCAAAAAGTTTGATAAAATTCTGATTATCCAATTTTTACATATTGAACGTGAAGCTTGAAGTGTCCCATCTCTGAAACTATTTTATCATATATATTTCGTTAAGAATAAAATGTCGTTATATCTGCTAATTATGATCTAAAGCAACGGTTGGCACCCTGCAAGTATGGCAGCAGGCACGGCACCCTAAACGTATGGCAGCAGGCACGGCACCCTGCAAGTATGGCAGCAGGCACGGCACCTACACGTTTGGCAGCAGGCACGGCAGCCTGCAAGTATGGCAGCAGGCACGGCACCCTGCACGTTTGGCAGCAGGCACGGCACCCTGCAAGTATGGCAGCAGGCACGGCACCCTACACGTTTGGCAGCAGGCACGGCACCCTGCAAGTATGGCAGCAGGCACGGCACCCTGCACGTTTGGCAGCAGGCACGGCACCCTGCAAGTATGGCAGCAGGCACGGCACCCTACACGTTTGGCAGCAGGCACGGCACCCTGCAAGTATGGCAGCAGGCACGGCACCCTGCACGTTTGGCAGCAGGCACGGCACCCTGCACGTTTGGCAGCAGGCACGGCACCCTACACGTTTGGCAGCAGGCACGGCACCCTGCAAGTTTGGCAGCAGGCACGGCACCCTACACGTTTGGCAGCAGGCACGGCACCCTGCACGTTTGGCAGCAGGCACGGCACCCTGCACGTTTGGCAGCAGGCACGGCACCCTGCACGTTTGGCAGCAGGCACGGCACCCTGCAAGTATGGCAGCAGGCACGGCACCCTGCACGTTTGGCAGCAGGCACGGCACCCTGCAAGGATGGCAGCAGGCACGGCACCCTACACGTTTGGCAGCAGGCACGGCACCCTGCAAGGATGGCAGCAGGCACGGCACCCTGCAAGTATGGCAGCAGGCACGGCACCCTGCAAGTATGGCAGCAGGCACGGCACCCTGCAAGGATGGCAGCAGGCACGGCACCCTGCAAGTATGGCAGCAGGCACGGCACCCTGCAAGTATGGCAGCAGGCACGGCACCCTGCAAGTATGGCAGCAGGCACGGCACCCTGCAAGGATGGCAGCAGGCACGGCACCCTGCAAGTATGGCAGCAGGCACGGCACCCTGCAAGTATGGCAGCAGGCACGGCACCCTGCAAGTATGGCATCAGGCACGGCACCCTGCAAGTATGGCAGCAGGCACGGCACCCTGCAAGTATGGCAGCAGGCACGGCACCCTGCAAGTATGGCAGCAGGCACGGCACCCTAAACGTATGGCAGCAGGCACGGCACCGTGCAAGTATGGCAGCAGGCACGGCACCCTTCACGTATGGCAGCAGGCACGGCACCCTGCAAGTATGGCAGCAGGCACGGCACCCTACACGCATGGCAGCAGGCACGGCACAATGCAAGTATGGCAGCAGGAACGGCACCCTGCAAGTATGGCAGCAGGAACGGCACCCTACACGTTTGGCAGCAGGCACGGCACCCTGCAAGTATGGCAGCAGGCACGGCACCCTGCACGTATGGCAGCAGGCACGGCACCCTACACGTTTGGCAGCTGGCACGGCACCCTGCAAGTATGGCAGCAGGCACGGCACACTCCACGTATGGGAGCATGCACGGCACCCTGCAAGTATGGCAGCAGGTAAAGAACCCTCCACGTATGGCAGCAGGCATGGCACCCTGCAAATATGGCAGCAGGCACGGCACCCTACACGTTTGGCAGCTGGCACGGCACCCTGCAAGTATGGCAGCAGGCACGGCACCCTACACTTATGGCAGCAGGCATGGCACCCTGCAAGTATGGTAGTAGGCACGGCACCCTACACGTTTGGCAGCTGGCACGGCACCCTGCAAGTATGGCAGCAGGCACGACAACCTACACGTTTGGCAGCAGGCACGGCACCCTACACGTTTGGCAGCTGGCACGGCACCCTGCAAGTATGGCAGCAGGCACGGAACCCTGCAAAGATGGCAGCAGGCACGGCACCCTACACGTTTGGCAGCAGGCACGGATCCCTACACGTTTGGCGGCAGGCACGGCACCCTACACGTTTGGCAGCTGGCACGGCACCTTACACGTTTGGCAGCTGGCACGGCACCCTGCAAGGATGGCAGCAGGCACGGCACCCTACACGTTTGGCAGCAGGCATGGCACCCTGCACGTATGGCAGCAGGAAAGCACCCTGCACGTATGGCAGCAGGCACGGCACCCTGCACGTATGGCAGCAGGCACGGCGTCCTGCACGTATGGCAGCAGGCACGGCACCCTGCAAGTATGGCAGCAGGCACGGCACCCTGCACGTATGGCAGCAGGAACGGCACCCTGCAAGTATGGCAGCAGGCACGGCACCCTGCAAGTATGGCAGCAGGCACGGCACCCTGCACGTATGGCAGCAGGCACGGCACCCTGCAAGTATGGCAGCAGGCACGGCACCCTGCAAGTATGGCAGCAGGCACGGCACCCTACAAGTATGGCAGCAGGCACGGCACCCTGCAAATATGGCAGCAGGCACGGCACCCTGCACGTATGGCAGCAGGCACGGCACCCTGCACGTATGGCAGCAGGCACGGCACCCTGCACGTTTGGCAGCAGGCACGGCACCCTGCAAGTATGGCAGCAGGCACGGCACCCTGCACGTATGGCAGCAGGCACGGCACCCTGCAAGTATGGCAGCAGGCACGGCACCCTGCAAGTATGGCAGCAGGCACGGCACCTGCACGTATGGCAGCAGGCACGGCACCTCTGCAAGTATGGCAGCAGGCACGGCACCCTGCAAGTATGGCAGCAGGCACGGCACCCTGCAAGTATGGCAGCAGGCACGGCACCCTGCAAGTATGGCAGCAGGCACGGCACCTGCAAGTATGGCAGCAGGCACGGCACCCTGCACGTATGGCAGCAGGCACGGCACCTGCAAGTATGGCAGCAGGCACGGCACCCTGCAAGTATGGCAGCAGGCACGGCACCCTGCAAGTATGGCAGCAGGCACGGCACCCTGCAAGTATGGCAGCAGGCACGGCACCCTGCACGTATGGCAGCAGGCACGGCACCCTGCAAGTATGGCAGCAGGCACGGCACCCTGCAAGTATGGCAGCAGGCACGGCACCCTGCAAGTATGGCAGCAGGCACGGCACCCTGCAAGTATGGCAGCAGGCACGGCACCCTGCAAGTATGGCAGCAGGCACGGCACCCTACACGTATGGCAGCAGGCACGGCACCCTGCAAGTATGGCAGCAGGCACGGCACCCTACACGTATGGCAGCAGGCACGGCACCCTGCAAGTATGGCAGCAGGCACGGCACCCTACACGTATGGCAGCAGGCACGGCACCCTGCAAGTATGGCAGCAGGCACGGCACCCTACACGTTTGGCAGCAGGCACGGCACCCTGCAAGTATGGCAGCAGGCACGGCACCCTACACGTATGGCAGCAGGCACGGCACCCTGCAAGTATGGCAGCAGGCACGGCACCCTACACGTTTGGCAGCAGGCACGGCACCCTGCAAGTATGGCAGCAGGCACGGCACCCTACACGTCTGGCAGCAGGCACGACACCCTACACGTTTGGCAGCTGGCACGGCACCCTGCAAGTATGGCAGCAGGCACGGCACCCTACACGTTTGGCAGCTGGCACGGCACCCTACACGTTTGGCAGCTGGCACGGCACCCTGCAAGGATGGCAGCAGGCACGGCACCCTGCAAGGATGGCAGCAGGCACGGCACCCTGCAAGTATGGCAGCAGGCACGGCACCCTACACGTTTGGCGGCAGGCACGGCACCCTGCAAGTATGGCAGCAGGCACGGCACCCTACACGTTTGGCAGCTGGCACGGCACCCTGCAAGTATGGCAGCAGGCACGGCACCCTACACGTATGGCAGCAGGCACGGCACCCTGCAAGTATGGCAGCAGGAACGGCACCCTACACGTTTGGCAGCTGGCACGGCACCCTGCAAGTATGGCAGCAGGCACGGCACCCTACACGTTTGGCAGCAGGCACGGCACCCTGCAAGTATGGCAGCAGGCACGGCACCCTACACGTTTGGCAGCTGGCACGGCACCCTGCAAGTATGGCAGCAGGCACGGCACCCTACACGTTTGGCAGCAGGCACGGCACCCTGCAAGTATGGCAGCAGGCACGGCACCCTACACGTTTGTCAGCAGGCACGGCACCCTGCAAGTATGGCAGCAGGCACGGCACCCTACACGTTTGGCAGCAGGCACGGCACCCTGCAAGTATGGCAGCAGGCACGTACGGCACCCTACACGTTTGGCAGCTGGCACGGCACCCTGCAAGTATGGCAGCAGGCACGGCACCCTACACGTTTGGCAGCTTGCACGGCATCCTGCAAGTATGGCAGCAGGCACGGCACCCTACACGTATGGCAGCAGGCACGGCACCCTGCAAGTATGGCACCGGAACGGCACGCTACACGTTTGGCAGCTGGCACGGCACCCTGCAAGTATGGCAGCAGGCACGGCACCCTACACGTTTGGCAGCAGGCACGGCACCCTACACGTTTGGCAGCAGGCACGGCACCCTGCAAGTATGGCAGCAGGCACGGCACCCTACACGTTTGGCAGCAGGCACGGCACCCTACACGCTTGGCGGCAGGAACGGCACCCTGCAAGTATGGCAGCAGGCACGGCACCCTACACGTTTGGCAGCAGGCACGGCACCCTGCAAGTATGGCAGCAGGCACGGCACCCTACACGTATGGCAGCAGGCACGGCACCCTGCAAGTATGGCAGCAGGCACGGCACCCTACACGTTTGGCAGCTGGCACGGCACCCTGCAAGTATGGCAGCAGGCACGGCACCCTACACGTATGGCAGCAGGCACGGCACCCTGCAAGTATGGCAGCAGGCACGGCACCCTACACGTTTGGCAGCTGGCACGGCACCCTGCAAGTATGGCAGCAGGCACGGCACCCTACACGTTTGGCAGCAGGCACGGCACCCTGCAAGTATGGCAGCAGGCACGGCACCCGACACGTTTGGCAGCTGGCACGGCACCCTGCAAGTATGGCAGCAGGCACGGCACCCTACACGTTTGGCAGCAGGCACGGCACCCTGCAAGTATGGCAGCAGGCACGTACGGCACCCTACACGTTTGGCAGCTGGCACGGCACCCTGCAAGTATGGCAGCAGGCACGGCACCCTACACGTTTGGCAGCTGGCACGGCACCCTGCAAGTATGGCAGCAGGCACGGCACCCTACACGTTTGGCAGCTGGCACGGCACCCTGCAAGTATGGCAGCAGGCACGGCACCCTACACGTTTGGCAGCTGGCACGGCACCCTGCAAGTTTGGCAGCAGGCACGGCACCCTACACGTTTGGCAGCAGGCACGGCACCCTACACGTTTGGCAGCAGGCACGGCACCCTACACGTTTGGCGGCAGGCACGGCACCCTGCACGTTTGGCAGCAGGCACGGCACCCTACACGTTTGGCAGCAGGCACGGCACCCTACACGTTTGGCGGCAGGCACGGCACCCTGCAAGTATGGCAGCAGGCACGGCACCCTACATGTTTGGCATCAGGCACGGCACCCTGCAAGGATGGCAGCAGGAACGGCACCCTACACGTTTGGCAGCAGGCACGGCACCCTGCAAGGATGGCAGCAGGCACGGCACCCTGCAAGTATGGCAGCAGGCACAGCACCATACACGTTTGGCAGCAGGAACGGCACCCTGCAAGGATGGAAGCAGGCACGGCACCCTGCAAGTATGGCAGCAGGAATGGCACCCTGCAAGTATGGCAGCAGGCACGGCACCCTGCAAGTATGGCAGCTGGCACGGCACCCTGCAAGGATGGCAGCAGGAACGGCACCATGCAAGGATGGCAGCAGGCACGGCACCCTACACGTCTGGCAGCAGGCACGGCACCCTGCAAGGATGACAGCAGGCACGGCACCATGCAAGTATGGCAGCATGCAGGAACGGCACCCTGCAAGTATGGCAGCAGGCACGGCACCCTGCAAGTATGGCAGCTGGCACGGCACCCTACACGTCTGGCAGCAGGCACGGCACCCTGCAAGGATGACAGCAGGCACGGCACCATGCAAGTATGGCAGCAGGCACGGCACCCTACACGTATGGCAGCAGGCACGGCACCCTGCAAGTATGGCAGCAGGCACGGCACCCTGCAAGTATGGCAGCAGGCACGGCACCCTGCACGTATGGCAGCAGGCACGGCACCCTGCACGTATGGCAGCAGGCACGGCACCCTGCACGTATGGCAGCAGGCACGGCACCCTGCACGTATGGCAGCAGGCACGGCACCCTACACGTATGGCAGCAGGCACGGCACCCTGCACGTATGGCAGCAGGCACGGCACCCTGCAAGTATGGCAGCAGGCACGGCACCCTGCAAGTATGGCAGCAGGCACGGCACCCTGCAAGTATGGCAGCAGGCACGGCACCCTACACGTATGGCAGCAGGCACGGCACCCTGCAAGTATGGCAGCAGGCACGGCACCCTGCAAGTATGGCAGCAGGCACGGCACCCTACACGTATGGCAGCAGGCACGGCACCCTACACGTATGGCAGCAGGCACGGCACCCTGCAAGTATGGCAGCAGGCACGGCACCCTGCACGTATGGCAGCAGGCACGGCACCCTACAAGTATGGCAGCAGGCACGGCACCCTGCAAGTATGGCAGCAGGCACGGCACCCTGCACGTATGGCAGCAGGCACGGCACCCTACACGTATGGCAGCAGGCACGGCACCCACGTATGGCAGGCACGGCACCCTGCACGTATGGCAGCAGGCACGGCACCCTACACGTATGGCAGCAGGCACAGCACCCTACACGTATGGCAGCAGGCACGGCACCCTACACGTATGGCAGCAGGCACGGCACCCTTCACTTATGGCAGCAGGCCCTGCACCTACAAGTATGGCAGCAGGCACAGCACCCTGCAAGTATGGCAGCAGGCACAGCACCCTACACGTATGGCAGCAGGCACGGCACCCTACACGTATGGCAGCAGGCACAGCACCCTACACGTATGGCAGCAGGCACAGCACCCTACACGTATGGCAGCAGGCACGGCACCCTACACGTATGGCAGCAGGCACAGCACCCTACACGTATGGCAGCAGGCACAGCACCCTACACGTATGGCAGCAGGCACAGCACCCTACACGTATGGCAGCAGGCACGGCACCCTGCAAGTATGGCAGCAGGCACGGCACCCTACACGTATGGCAGCAGGCACAGCACCCTACACGTATGGCAGCAGGCACAGCACCCTACAAGTATGGCAGCAGGCACAGCACCCTACAAGTATGGCAGCAGGCACGGCACCCTGCAAGTATGGCAGCTGGCACAGCACCCTAGAAGTATGGCAGCAGGCACGGCACCCTGCAAGTATGGCAGCAGGCACGGCACCCTAGATTTGGCAGCATTTGGCACGACCCTGCAAGATCTTCAGTCAACCCTAACTTCAGTGTCTTTGATCAGAGGGCACCACCTTCACACCACATTCTTATCACCTAGTTTGATACCCTACTTGTCCATCTCACATGGCCCATGTATCTCAGCATTCTGCACTCTTGGCTCCATGTCATCCTCTTCAACTTGTTGCTTCGAATAGCATAACTGGCCTCACATACATAGAAGTGTTCAATATACCTAGGCTATAATATTATATTTAAGGACTCCTATACAAGGTATCGTCCCAGACAGAGGTGTCGAAGTAAGTCTGTCTGATGGTAGGCTGGCTGACTGCTGTCGGGACCAATAATAGGTTTTCTTCGTGTGTTGGTGCTACTTGTTTCTTGTGTTTACATGTTAGTTTATAATTAGACTAAGTTCTAAGTGTTATGAGCGACAATTTAGTCTTGTATGGCTGAATCCTGTCCCTTGACCCTTAGTTCATCATCAGAATCTCTAAACAAATATATTTACCTTAAGTAATAGTGTTAAAGTCACGCTACCCATATTATTTGGCAGATGATAATCCTGTGTGCGATAACGGTGCCTTATTAGACTTGGTAAATGAACTACTAATTTTACTCTCTGGTTTAAGTGATCAACAATTAATTCTACTTTGAGGTATAATTAACCAACATTATTAAGGAGTGCCCATGCCAGGCACGACATTAAGAATATTTTCTGTTGACCAGCAGACTTACTATAGTCAAACCATTTCCAATAGTCTGTTGAGGCAGTGGCTTCTGCAGGTCCTTTCCTCCCTTCTGCTTTGCCACACAGTTCCAGTTACCTATTTCCTCCGTTTCCTGTCCCGTCTTTCACAAACTGGGCACCTGTAATGCACCACTACTTGATTTACATTTCTCAGCCCTGAGCATCTCTTTGTGGCACCACTTATCACCCCCTGTGCACAGGGCAGAGTTAGTAGCCATTTCTCTTCCACACCAACTACCTTCCTGTATAGATGATTTCTCAGTAATTACTTATTTGTTGTGCTGTATCAGCTGTTACGTGCTACATCAAGCTGTAATACTCAAACTGCAGGTTAATCCAATAAAAAAGTGAATGACTAAGTCATGTGTTATTATTCCCAAGCTCCATTGGCAATGGCGAGTACACATTATATAACTGAAGCATATTACATTCATTGAACACAATTAAAACTAACTACCCTAATCAAATTAAATGTAACCTAACCTCATCTGACCTAATTAAACTAAATATAAGGTAACCTAACATAACCTGGCCTTTATGCCTGCTCCCAAAATGAAATAAATGGAAATAAATATGATATTAATTTGAAAAATATATCTGAGGAACAAAAGAGGAAAATGACAAGAATTGAACTATGAAACAAGAATTGTTGGCTTCAAGATGACCTCAACTGACTAAGAATGACAAGATCTACGCAATGTGACAGGTCAGAATTGAGTCTTGAAAATGATTTCTGATGATTAAGAATGACATGATCTACTGAATGACAACAATTGTCTGCTTTGAAAATGACCTCAGCTGAAATAATATTGCATGCATTTAACCTTTTTACATCCCTCTCCAACATCCTATTCCATTCAGTCACAACTGTTACCATAATCCCCTTTTCTCTCTTATATACATCACTCAAGTAGCATGTGCTCAATCATATCGTCACCCCTCTTTCACACCTACATGAATGTCACACCTTGGGACTAACACCTTGCCACCATCTGGAAGAGGATGTCCTCCCCCTCCCCGGCACCACCACACTGCACTCAACCCTCCCACCACTATCATTCCAACCTCCCACTGATGTGTTAGATCCCTGAACCCCTACCTACTGTTCTTTACAATGTGTTTATAATGTGTACATTTTTAGCTTAGCGGCTGGTAAGAACAAATACACTATATTATTACTATTAACACACACACACTTGACCAATAAGCCCAGGCCACAACAGCCAGCCCAGCACAGTCACCAAAAAGATCAGACCTTTCACAGGACCCACCAACCACATGAAGCCTGGGGTGGAAAGTGAATAACAGATCATGCCGTCACAGTCACCATTTGTTCCAACAGATGAATATTTTCTGTTCTCTGTGCTACACACAGCCCTGTAACACCACCACAACAAACACTTGCACTCACACACACAGCAGAACTGAATCAGCACAGCACCTCAGGAGAAGTGGACCTTCATGTGCCTGACAATCTCACCCTTAGTCATGAAACGTTTCCCACAAACATCGCACTTGAACCCTTTATGACCAGAGTGTCTGAAGACGTGCCTGTCCAATATACTCTTCAGTTTGAACCTTTTCCCACAAACTTCACACTCATGACTTCTTGCATCAGTGTGTGTAACAAGGTGTAATTTGAAGGTACCCTTCCGACTGAAACATTTCCCACAAACTTCACACTTATAATTTTTTTCACCAGTGTGTGTAAGGGTGTGTTTCTTGAGGGTACCCTTCTCAGTGAAACATTTTCCACAGATTTCACACTCATGATTTCTTTCACCAGTGTGTGTAAGAGTGTGTAATTTGAGGGTACCCTTCTCAGTGAAACATTTTCCACAGATTTCACACTCATGATTTCTTTCACCAGTGTGTGTAAGAGTGTGTAATTTGAGGTTACCCTTCCGACTGAAACATTTTCCACAAACTTCACACTCATGATTTCTTTCACCAGTGTGTGTAAGAGTGTGTAATTTGAGGGTACCCTTCCGACTGAAACATTTTCCACAAACTTCACACTCATGATTTCTTGCACCAGTGTGTGTAAGAGTGTGTAATTTGAGAGTATCCTTCCGACTGAAACATTTTCCACAAACTTCACACTCATGATTTCTTTCACCAGTGTGTGTAAGGGTGTGTTTCTTGAGGGTATCCTTCAGACTGAAACATTTCCCACAAACTTCACACTCATGATTTCTTGCACTGGTGTGTGTAAGGGTGTGTGTGTTGAGGTGACCCTTCTGACTGAAACATTTCCCACAAACTTCACACTCATGGTTTCTTGCACCAGTGTGTGTAAGGGTGTGATGTTTGGGGTTACTCCTATTACTAAACCTTTTGCCACACTCCCGACTTTCATGAGGTCTTACACCAGAGTGTGTGGGTGTATTTGTTGAGGTCATCCTTCCCTGCATGTCTTTTCTCACACTCTTGGCTTTGGTCAGTAAACTTGCTCTCATTCTCAGATCTTCTCACTCTTCTGAAATTCAAACTTCCCCCTTTGTGGATGAAGAGGCCAGCAGTTGTTGTTGTTGGTGGTGGTTGTGTTGGTGGTGTTTTTTATCACTCCTGAACCTCACACCAGTAGCAGTCTGCTCCTGCTGATCCCAGCCACTCCAGCTGCTGTCCTGCCTTGCAGCCTCCACTGCAACACTACTCTGGATGTGAGGAGTTGGCTGGCCTTGAGGAACCTCAGAGATGCTGGAGAAGGCGGCGAGGTTGCTTCAAAGCCACACTCAGTGACCAATTGAGCAGGCAAGGCGAGGGATGCACCAAGGAGTCCTGAAGTCAGCGGCAGCAGGGACGGAACAAGTACTGACCACAGCAACTGTCTCGATGCCTCACTTCAACACTAACACCAGTGGTGGACATTGGGACACAAGTCATGTGCTGAAAAAAAAAAAAAGACTGGTAAGGAAACTGAAGTTGGTGGGAGGGATCAGGGCGGTGGTGGGTGCACCGAAGGCAAGCCACAGGCCACCGGGTCAGGCAAATAGTGCGTGTACTGATAATAAGCTAATGCAATAATATATTCATTGATAAATATGTCTTTTGAACTAACCTAAATAAATCTGAAGCGATATTCGTAACAATACTAAGACAGAACTACACGTCAATGGACAATATCCAGCGACCAAAGCTGCAAGCTTGATAGTTTTAAGGCCTGTTAACACATTAATCGCGCTTGGCAACTCAGCGCTCTTGCCTGCTCCGTGGAACTTTCACGGCGCCCACCACGCCAGTGTCCGTTGGACTTTTGCAGAGAGAGGAGTTATGTATCATTATGAGAGGATAGCCTGTAGTATAGTGTAAAAATCCACGGTACAAATATATACCAAATCGCGGACCACTAATATTTTTTCCCTCTGCCGCGTATTGGTGCACCAATGTACCAGGCATGGGTTGGCGCATATATGTACCAGTTCGCGACGCACTGACGATATAGTCTTGTTCTGCTATTTGGTGCAGTTTTTATGATTATTATACGAGTTTGTGTCGATACAATATCTTACATTTTGATGAGCTGTACATAAAAAAACTATTAATAATGTTTTTTTCCCTCCTTTTCAACAGAAATGAACCCGACCGTCTTTTAAGGAGGGCGATCGGATACCTCATCTGGTGATTCAGATGATTCAGGTTTTTTGTCAGTTCAGATGACCCAGATGATGAGCTCTCCGAGGAAAGTGACGAGTTAGAAACAGATGAAGAGCAGGATGGGGAACATTATTTTCTTCTCTGTTATGAGCAAAATTTTAATTTATCAGGAATTTTTTTTTTTACGTTATTTGCGGAGTGGTATTTCCCTCTACAGTTCAGTAAAATACACTATAATAAATCAAACATTGGGATAATCTAATATTCCAAGTACTAGTAAGTAGTGATCTGGAGCATTATTTTTTCTGTTATGAAAGCAAAATTTTCATTTATTAGGATTTTTTATTTTTTTATTTTTTTTTACGTTGTTTGATATGAGGGGCATTTGCCTCTACAGTTGATTACTGTTACATAATGAAATGCTTATATTTGGAAGCAAAATGTCACCAAACTTTAAATGTATTTTGGATGCCTTTACATAGCTATATATTTATTACCTTATCATTTTGAACTTATTACCTGGTACCATTGCAACACATCTGCAGTCATAATAAATACAAATTTACCCACAAATTGTTTATATACTCATGTTTGTAAAAGTTTATAGAAAGGGCTATTCGGGCCACAGATGTACCAATATGCAACAAGTGAAACATCTGCTCAGCACACTGGCGGCCCAGTAAGTGAACAAGGTATAAACAATCATATGTGAACATTTCATGACAATCAAATGAATACAAATGGCAAGACACATGAAATGGAAAAAAAATCTTAAGGAGCAAAAATCTTGAAAATCTGTTTTTTACACTTCAAAAAATTTCACAAAATCGACAAAACGTCTGACAGTCTTTTGTAAGGTATCAATATAATCTACAACTAAACGGCAATTTTTCTCTTCTTGTACATTTTTTTAAAATGTAAAAAGAAAACGGGAGAAAAAGTGGAGAAAATTATTAGTGAAAATGAATTTCAATTTTTTTAAGCCAGAACAAAAAATGAAAAAAATTACAAAATGATAAATGTAGATCTATACACAAAGTTTCTATGGTATATTTTTTTCAACTAAAGTCTGTGAAACAAAAATAAGATTTTATGCTTTGTTTGAGTCTCCTCTACACATTCACCCAAATTTCACAAAATTCACAGAATGTCATACACTTACACCAACAAACAACATACTAAAATTTCAAAGCCATAGGACATACTGTGTGCCCAGGAGGGACCCCCCCGGGCGCCCTCCTTAACCCGAGAACGTGGGCAGACCCTTTTTTAGGCTTCCACGAGTCGTGGCTGTGGTACGGTGGACCCTAAAAAGGGCTCGCCATAAAACGCCTAATTCGAGCTAATTGTAGGCGGTGGTGGCATAGCGCAACCCTACGGTCTACGGCCTACGGGTTAATAAGGCAGTGAGGCCGCTGATCAGGTGAGCGCCGGCGATGACGTCATTGGACTCCCAGCGAATCACAAGCGTGTTTTCAGAGCTCAGCCAATCGTAAGGCTTCATCTGTGGCTTTAAAATGACCCGTTCTCTCTTTCTGTTTCCTTTCTTTTTTCACAGTACCAGGTGAAAGGTCAAGAAATTGCAGAGAACAGCTCCGTACATGACCTGGGGGTACTAGTTAGTAATGACTTTTCACCCACTGAGCACATTGACATCACAAGGACGGCCAGCAGGATGACAGGATGGATACTCTGCACCTTCAAGACGAGGGAACCCGAACACCTCCTCCCGCTCTGTAAGTCCCTGGTGTTGTCGAAAATGGAATACCTGTGCCATCTGTGGTCCCCACACAAAATGTACAATATCAAGCGACTGGAACAGACACAAAGGGTCTTCACAAGGAAGCTGAACTCAATGAAAAATCTGAGTTACTGGGACAGGCTCAAGACTCTGCAACTCTACTCCCTCCAAAGACGAAGAGATAGTACTACATAATTAACACTGAAGAAGCAAGTGCCTAACCCATCACCACAAACTGAAGGAGGATAACACGCCAGACACACCCCAATTTGGCCGCACCTGCCCCAGGACATCCATTGAAACAGTCAGTCAATGTCTTAGGTCCATACATGCTGCCAGCTTTACCAACGAGGGACCAAGACTATTCAACTGCCTGCCCAGGGACATCAGGGACACCTCAAACTGCAGCATGGAGACCTTCAGGAGAAAATTTGACCTGTTTCTGCAGGGGATCCCTGATGAGCCCCCTGTCCTACACACGACTACTCCAAGGGGGCAGAGTAGCTCCTCCTGACCAGCTGAGGCACATTAGGGGCCGCTTTCACAGTCATTTTGTTTGTTTTATCGTTACAAATGGCGGTGATTGCCGCTATAGTATTTCCACGTAAATGGCCTATGGGGTAGTGGCGGCTGCAGGGGTGAGCCCCGCACCTTACCACACTCTCAACACCTCTCACCTCCTCTACCACTACCCCATAGGCCAGTTTCACATGGAAAACTATGCGTTGATCACCGCCATTGGTAACGATCAAAATAAATAAAGTGAAAGCGGCCCTAGGAGTAGGGCACAGTGTTGGGGCGGTGGACTCCCAAGTCGCCCAAAGTGAACATCACCTACACTGCAACAAGACAAGACCCATAACTTAAAATACAGTTAGTTCCGTATTGGAGAGTAAGATGTTGGTATTTTCCTGAGGTCAGGGTGGCAACCCTACACACGCGTGGCCCATCCACACCCTGGCCCTCCGCTCCTTCCTGTCCCAAGTGTACCCGTCCACACCCTGGCCCTCCACTCCTTCCTGTCCCAAGTGTACCCGTCCACACCCTGGCCCTCCGCTCCTTCCTTTCCCAGGTGTAGCCCGTCCACACCCTGGCCCTCCCCTCCTTCCTGTCCCAAGTACAGCCCGTCCACACCCTGGCCCTCCGCTCCTTCCTTTCCCAAGTGTAGCCCGTCCACACCCTGGCCCTCCGCTCCTTCCTTTCCCAAGTGTAGCCCATCCACACCCTGGCCCTCCCCTCCTTCTTGTCCCAAGTGTAGCCCTTCCACACCCTGGCCCTCCCCTCCTTCCTGTCTCAAGTGTAGCCCGTCCACACCCTGGCCCTACCCTCCTTCCTGTCCCAAGTGTAGCCCGTCCACACCCTGGCCCTACCCTCCTTCCTGTCCCAAGTGTAGCCCGTCCACACCCTGGCCCTCCCGTCCTTCCTGTCCCAAGTGTAGCCCGTCCACCCCCTGGCCCTCCCCTCCTTCCTGTCCCAAGTGTAGCCCGTCCACACCCTGGCCCTCCCGTCCTTCCTGTCCCAAGTGTAGCCCGTCCACACCCAGGACCTCCCGTCCTTCCTGTCCCAAGTGTAGCCCGTCCACACCCTGGCCCTCCCCTCCGTCCTGTCCCTAGTGTGGCCGTCCACACCCTGGCCCTCCCTCCTTCCTGTCCCAAGTGTACCCGTCCACACCCTGGCCCTCCCTCCTTCCCGTCCCAACTGTTGCCCGTCCACACCCTGGCCCTCCCCTCCTTCCTGTCCAAAGTGTAGCCCGTCCACACCCTGGCCCTCCCCTCCTTCCTGTCCCAAGTGTACGCGTCCACACCCTGGCCCTCCCCTCCTTCCTGTCCCAAGTGTAGCCCGTCCACTCCCTGGCCCTCCCCTCCTTCCTGTCCCAAGTGTAGCCCGTCCACGCCCTGGCCCTCCCCTCCTTCCTGTCCAAAGTGTAGCCCGTCCACACCCTGGCCCTCCCTTCCTTCCTGTCCCAAGTGTAGCCCGTCCACACCCTGGCCCTCCCCTCCTTCCTGTCCCAAGTGTAGCCAGTCCACACCCTGGCCCTCCCCTCCTTCCTGTCCCAAGTGTAGCCTGTCCACACCCTGGCCCCCCCGTCCTTCCTGTCCCAAGTGTAGCCCGTCCACACCCTGGCCCTCCCGTCCTTCCTGTCCCAAGTGTAGCCTGTCCACACCCTGGCCCTCCCCTCCTTCCTGTCCCAAGTGTAGCCTGTCCACACCCTGGCCCTCCCCTCCTTCCTGTCCCAAGTGTAGCCTGTCCACACCCTGGCCCTCCCCTCCTTCCTGTCCCAAGTGTAGCCTGTCCACACCCTGGCCCTCCCGTCCTTCCTGTCCCAAGTGTAACCTGTCCACACCCTGGCCCTCCCCTCCTTCCTGTCCCAAGTGTAGCCTGTCCACACCCTGGCCCTCCCCTCCTTCCTGTCCCAAGTGTAGCCTGTCCACACCCTGGCCCTCCCGTCCTTCCTGTCCCAAGTGTAGCCCGTCCACACCCTGGCCCTCCCCTCCTTCCGAGGACACTATGAAGGAGATATTCATTGTCCCAGTCCTTACCAAGAAAGAGAGAGAGGAGAATAACCAGCTGCGGGAAGAGCTCAGGAGAAGAAGAGAGGAAGGTGGGCAGTGGATCATCAGGAAGGGCAAGGTGGTAAGAGTTCAGAGGAGGGAGTGACGGGAAGGGAAGCATAATGACGTAAGTAGTACTAAGAATAAGGTATATAAGTATAATAATGGATTTGATCACATTGTGAATGTTAAACATGGTAATAGAAGAGAAGACAACTTCATCATTAAGGCTATTAACATTCAAGGCCTGACAAAGGTTAAAGTGAAGGAAATTGAAGACCTTATTGATGAGAATAGCATTATCTGCTTAAGTGAAACTCAGAAGAAAATAAGAGATGTAAGCTTCAGAAGTAGGGTCATTATAACAGAACAGATGAGAGAGTTGAAAGGCAAAAAAGGTGGAGGGTTGATGATTCTGCATAAATACAATAAGGATATACACTTTGATAAAATAACAACCAAATGTAAAGATATATTAGTAGTCAAAGGGAACATAAGGGGATGGGAAGTTCTAATTATAGTAGTTTATTTTAGTGTTACGGATGGAGAGAAAAACAAACTCATAAGAGCAGAAACAGAAAAGTTTGTGGAGAGTAGTACAGATGAACCAGTATTGATCATTGGAGATTTTAATGGCCATGTAGGATACAAAGGTGATCAAAGCCTAGATGCTAATGGGAAAATGATTTTAGACTGGCTAGAAAAGTATAAGCTCACAATGCTCAATGACGTTAAGTGTGAGGGGCTATATACATGGTCACGAGATAAACAGAAAAGTGTCATAGACTACGCCCTAGTGACAGATGAATTCTACAAAAAATATAGCAAAATGAGAATTGATGAGGAACAGGAAGAGTTTGATCTGACCGACCATAATCTAATGGAAATTCACCTAAGTGTGGGGCGGGAAAGGAAAAGGTATAACAGGAAATCATGGATAACAAGAGAGACAGACAAAGCTTCACTAAAGATATATGGAGAAAAACTTACAGCCAGTGTGTTAGATGACAGAGTTAAGAACATGAGGGACCTAGAACAGAGGATAATCAAGACAGCCAATGGTTATCTCAAGGGCCATTACAGGCGGAAGAACATAGGGGTTGAAGAAGTCAGGGAAGGACCGGCATGGTTTACCAGAGAGATCCGGGAGGAGACAAAGGTGAGGAGAACGTACCATAGGAGGAGGAGGAATGCAAAGGAAGAAGAGGAAGCAGACAAGTGGAAACAAAAGTATATGGATCAAAAAGAAAAACTACAATTATTAGTTAAAAGGGAGATGAGAATAAGTGATGAAAAGAAAGCAAGAGAAATAAAAGAGGACAAAAGTAATGGCAAGAACACTTGGAAGTATATAAGGATGTTACGGGGAGACAAAGAAAAGGAGACAGAAAAGTTGATAGATAATGTGTATAGCAGGGACAACAGAAAACTGGAAAGAGAAGAAGTAAGATTACAGGTTGAGACATACTGGAGAGACATATACGGGAAGCACCAAAACAACATCAACAAGGAGTGGAATGACAGGACTAAGGAGGAGTATGTAAAAAAGAGGGAGAATACTAAACTTGAGATGGTGAGGGGGAGACAATTTCAGGTCAAAAGTGGAGAGGAAGAAGGGAGAGATCTAGTGAACATGCCTATCCATATAGAAGCCTGTGCTACTGAAATAAGAGAACATATTGATATGGCTCTAGAAATAGGGGAGGGAGTGACATACCTAGAAGATGAAATTATAACTGAAGAAAGAGTTAAAAGGTGCTTAATTAAACTAAGGAATAAAAAAGCTGCAGGCCCTGATGGAATAAAACCGGAGTTTTATAAAGTATTCCTAGAAGACAGGACATTGTTGGAAATGCTAATAGAAACATTCAAACACGCACTACAGACAGGGGAAATACCAGAGGAGTGGAAGGAGAGTGAAACAGTCATGATCCCCAAGGTAAGAAAACCAAAAGTAAATGAATATCGACCAATAGCTCTGACAAACATAGGATACAAGCTACTAATGGCTGTAATAAGGATGGGTATTGAAGAACAACTTAATAAAAATCACTGGGAAAAAGAAAATCAGGCAGGATTTACGGCTGGTGCGAGAATGGAGAACAATATTCTTATTCTGAGACATTGTGTAGAAAAGTCATTTATAAATAAAAAGCCACTAATAGTAATATCAATTGACTTTGCGAAAGCATTTGAAAGTGTAAAAAGGGACTCAATGGTTAAAATGCTAATGGAATATAACATAAATAAGAAAGCTATTGACATAATCACAAAACTGTATGATGGGGACCTAACTAAGGTCAGGCTGGATGAAAAAGAAAAGCTAACGATAGAAGTCAGCAGCGGAATAAGACAAGGATGCACGGGCTCGACAACATTATTCAAATTAGTTACATATAAAATTATGCATCAGTTGGAGAAGCTGAACAAAGGGTACAGAGACGAGAACTTTAGCATAACATCACTCTTCTTTGCGGACGATGGAATGTTACTTGCAAGTAGTGTAGTAGATGCAGAAGAGGTGATAGAACAAGTATTGGCATCAGGGAGGGAATGTGGCCTAGAAATTAATAAGGAAAAAAGCAATATTATTATATTTAATATGAAAGAAAAACCCAATGAAATAGAAGGTATAAAGGTTAGCAACAAATTGAAATATCTAGGAATAACTGTTAATGACAGCAGAAACTTATTCAAAGAGCAAAAACAAATAATGCAGGAAAAAGCAGTAAAAATGGCCAACCTAACGTACTCTGTAATTGCTAGAAGTTGTGCAAGATTAACAATAGGAAAGGTGTATTGGAAAAGTATAGCCCTACCAGGAATCTTATATGGTGCAAATGTGATTGATTTTAGCAAAGAAGAAATACAAAAACTGCAAAGAATAGAAAACAGTGTGGGAAGGAAAATAATGGGAGCACCTAGCTACACACAAGAAGCGGCGTTAAGGGGAGAAATAGGAATCTCCAGCATGAAGGGAAGGATAATGGAGGGGCAGCTGAAATACTTGCAGCACATATTGAGAGGGGAAAGTAACAACCTCCTAGAGAGGGTGCTTGAGGAAATGAGATTGGAAAAGAGGAAGAATAAATGGTAAATCCTAAGAATCACCACTCCACCCCCTCCACCACCCCAGCCCCCCCAATCCCCCAAGACAAGCCTGGGGAACTGTGGGGAACCGGGGTATTGGGGGGGGGAGCCCATATCACTGAAAAATGCCCTTCCAAAATTCCCCTAGAAAAATCCCTAAATCAGAAAAAATTCCCAAGTCTCGAAAGTAGGGAAAATCTCTACCGTATACTCACATGCGTGGGCTAATCGCTAACCAAGCATACCATCGCTAACCACCCCAAAACAGCCCTGAACCATGACTCAAGGTCATCCGGGACTCGGGCTGAACAGGCCCGGGCTATACCCGGCCCTCAGCACGGCAGCCGTTGGGCTACGTGTTCTAAAAAAATAAATAACCACGCGTGATGGACCTGGTCTCACATGCGTGGGCTAGTCGCTAACCAAGCATACCATCGCTAACCAAGCGTACCATCGCTAACCAAGCGTACCATCGCTAACCAAGCATACCATCGCTAACCAAGCGTACCATCGCTAACCAAGCATACCATCGCTAACCAAGCGTACCATCGCTAACCAAGCGTACCATCGCTAACCAAGCGTACCATCGCTAACCAAGCGTACCATCGCTAACCAAGCATACCATCGCTAACCAAGCGTACCATCGCTAACCAAGCATACCATCGCTAACCAAGCGTACCATCGCTAACCAAGCATACCATCGCTAACCAAGCGTACCATCGCTAACCAAGCATACCATCGCTAACCAAGCATACCATCGCTAATCAAGCGTACCATCGCTAACCAAGCGTACCATCGCTAACCAAGCGTACCATCGCTAACCAAGCATACCATCGCTAACCAAGCGTACCGTTGCCAACCAAGCGTACCGTCGCTAACCAAACGTTTGTAGAAAAAAAATATATGAAGACCTAGTGATGCTTCATACGGTAGGTAATGAATGCGAGCTATTTTGCGGCGGCGGCGTTAGCTCGATTAATCCCTTTAGGGAGCTGTGGTTTTGGTGGTCGTTAGCTCAATTAATCCCTGTAGGGAAGAGTGGTTTTGGTGGTCGTTAGCTCGATTAATCCCTGTAGGGAACAGTGGTTTTGGTGGTGGACGGCCAAATCACTGAAAAATGGGCTTTCAAAATGTCCCTACAAAAATCCCCAAAATCGAGAAAAATCCCTAGTCTCTAAAGAAAGGAAATTCCCTAACGTATACTCTTGTAGTCTATTCCTATATAACGTAGTAGCCGCTGCAGCGGGTCTGTTGACGAGTGTAGGGCGTGTAATTGGATGGTCAGCGTAGTTGAACCCCCACCCCACCACCCCAATCGTAGTCGAGCAACTCTTGGGAAATGTCATGTTTCATAATTACATATGGTACAATACTGACGGTTAACCCGTCCACTTCTTGTAAGCTGATGCTAGATAATTTTTACTGAGTAGTTTAAGGTACAAAATAAAACAGATTTGTGACAGCTGTCATCCAGATCGAACTGACGCTCCTGCTGTTAACTGACGCGGGAGTGACCTACCGACTGCTACGTATGACCCTGGCCTCCATTTTACTCAAATTCCACTATAAGTATCGCGCACTGAACAATATCCGTTTGTTTTCTGACACGTGCTTGTCACACCATATGTTACACTTGACACGCCCGTGTCTTTGTTGGACCCGGTACTGGGATAGTAATCGGTCCTTTTGTCAACCTACATGCACGCCAATAAAGAGGTTAAATACTCAGTTAACACTTACCGAAAGGTAAAGTAGACGGATATTTTGAGGGAGTGAGTGTCGGGCCTTCCATCCATTATGGCGGCTTGGAAACAACTGACTTCAGGAACCCACCGTTAGGTGCCGCCGCTGATACCCTCGCGTAGTAACATTTTACGAATGTATTAGAAAATACAAATAGCTGCGGACTTAGTTGCTTTAATATAGAGAAAAAAATAATGTAAAACTCTTAAAAGACCGTTTTTTTTGTCCGAAATCGTTATAATCCATGCGCATTTTGGATATTACTGACTTAGGAACTAGTTTGTAGTGTGCACTGCAAGGCAGGTATGAGGCTCAGTCTGTGTATAAAGGTGCTTGTGAAACAATAACAATGGACTTAGAAAATCCAAGCCGCCTAACTCTATAATTAAAGAGGCTTGCCCCCCTGGCCCCTCCCCAAGGTAAAACGTATACAAAAATGCATTATAATAATAGTTCTTTCACGTGTTAAATTACTACGAATATTGGTTTGGAGTGGTTATTCTTAAGTTTTGCCTGGTTAAATGCCGTACAAATAATATGAACCTTGGTGACAGAAAAAGATTCAAGAATGAGCCAAATACCTGTGTAATGTGTGGAGCTGATAAAGAAGACTTGAACCACTTTTTGCTGCAGTGTGATGCTTATAGGGAAGAAAGGGGGAAAAATTTAATGTTGCAACGACCCTATGACGAAGAAGAGGAAAATATAATAGGGAGACTCCTTTTTGAAGAACAAGGGATTGAACAAAGTAAAAGAACGATTTTTAAATTCTGGGAAATACGAAAGAAAAAGATAAAATCAATATAGTGAAACCAAATCAGAAATAAGACCCAGACCCAGACCACCAGACCACAGTATCAAGATCACATCAGGAAGTGCCGATCCAAAGGCAAGACTTACGCTATCTACCTGAACCTTCCTGTCCCAAATGTAGCCCGTCCACACCCTGGCCCTCCCCTCCTTCCTGTCCCAAGTACAGCCTGTCCACACCCTGGCCCTCCCCTCCTTCCTGTCCCAAGTGTAGCCCGTCCAACCCTGGCCCTCCGCTTCTTCCTGTCCCAAGTGTAGCCCGTCCACACCCTGGCCCTCCCCTCCTTCCTGTCCCAAGTGTAGCCCGTCCACACCCTGGCCCTCCTCTCCTTCCTGTCCCAAGTGTAGCCCGTCCACACCCTGGCCTCCCTCCTTCCTGTCCCAAGTGTGGCCTGTCCACACCCTGGCCCTCCTCTCCTTCCTGTCCCAAGTGTAGCCCGTCCAACCTGGCCCTCCCTCCTTCCTGTCCCAAGTGTGGCCGTCCACAACCTGGCCATCCCCTACTTCCTGTCCCAAGTGTAGCCCGTCCACACCCTGGCCCTCCCCTCCTTCCTGTCCCAAGTGTAGCCCGTCCACACCCTGGAGCTCCTCTCCTTCCTGTCCCAAGTGTAGCCCATCCACACCCTGGCCCTCCCCTCCTTCCTGTCCCAAGTGTAGCCCGTCCACACCCTGGCCCTCCCCTCCTTCCTGTCCCAAGTGTAGCCCGTCCACACCCTGGCCCTCCACCACCCGCACACTCACCCTGGGGGCCTGCACGCCGAGGGGCTCCTCCTCCTCCACGAGAAACACTGCCAGGGCACTTCAGGGCACGCGGCGGACCTCGACCTTGATCTTGATGTCACAGGGGACTTGTTTGCTTCCTCCTCCTCTTCTTCTTCTCCTTCCTTTATAAATGACCTAGCACGGAGGAGTGGATACACAACCCAGGCAAGTGAAAGTATGAAGATTGGATGTTTGAATGTGAGAGGTTGGGGTGTGGGCAAACTTGAGGGCATGAGTAAGGAACTGGATGAATGGAAATATGATATAATAGGCTTGACTGAGACACACCTGAGAGGTGACGTGCAGACTGAGGGGAGTGAGTATGTGATGATTGGGAAGGGGCGAAAGAAACAGGAGACTATGGGAGGCGTAGCCTTCCTCCACCGCAAAATGAGAATCTGAAGGTGGAAGAGCTAGATGGAGGTAACAGTGCTAGCAGTGAATATGTATGGGCCGGGAGTGTGGAATGCAAGAATAAAAGGGCAGACTAGAAAGAGTAGTTATGGTTGTTGTATATGACTGTAGAAGGTGAAAGAGCAGTAAGGAAAACAGGGAAAGTACAATATTCTTAGAAAAGTTGTGAGAGAGCATGCAGGAGAGAGAGTGATTGTTATGGGTGATATGAATGCACATACAGGTATGTTAGGTGAACGTATATAAATCGGAATGGAGAAATGCTAGCTGAGTTTGTAAGTGAAATGAACTTAGAGAACCTGAATGAAACTCTGGCTGAGGGACGTGTGACCTGGAGTGCAAGAAATCAGGAGTCTGCGATTGATTATTTACTGGTAAATGGGAGAATGCGCGAATGTGTGTCTCGTATGTGGATAGATGAAGAGGGAATGATTGATATTGTGTCTGACCATAATATGTTGACCGTGGAGTGCGGGCTGAAAGGTAGAAATGAAATGAAAGAAAAGGACAGGAAGAAGAAGTGGAGACTGAGAGATGTAGGGTGGGAAAATTTTCAGGTAGACTTGAGTGAAAGAAATTGGGAGCCAGGTAGTTTGAATGATGTGGACGCTTTGAATGAAAGGCTCGTAGAGAATGTGAGAGGAGCTGCAGTCCAACATGTAGGGTATGTGAGAACGAATGGTAGAAAGCGTGTAAGGAAACCGTGGTGGAACGATGATATTGGGACAGCTAGGAAAGAACGAAAGAGACTAAATAGACTGTGTAGACGAATGAGGAGAAGGAGGCAAGAAAGCGAAGAAGCTGAGGGTGAATACCAGAATGCATGGGAAAGCTACGTGAGACACCAACGACTGACAAAGCGGAAGATCATGAGTGCAAAGGTTCAGTGTGAAAGAAGTGTGATTCAGACCCTGAGAGAGAAAGGGCTTGAGGGAGGTCGTGAGTGGTATAGATTCCTGAGAGGTGAGAGGATGAGTGACAGTGAGAATGTGGAAAGTCTGAAGGTGAATGGTGAAAAAATTACAGATAAGGAGAAAATGAGGGAGTCAATTAGGGAATTTTGGGAAGAAATAGGAGGAGTAGGGGAAGTATTTGGTGTGAGAGAAGGATGTGTAACTATGGAGAGGAAAGATGCAAATGAGCTGAATGAAAGGATCAGTAGGGAGGAGGTTGAGAGATGTGTGAAAAGACAGAAGAATGGTAAGGCTGCAGGACCAGATGAGATCCCGTATGAGTTGTATAAAATGGAGGTGAGGCTGTGATTGAGAGGATGACTGAGTTATTCAACCAGGTATGGGAAGAAGAGAGAGTGCCAAGTAAATGGAATGAATGTAGAGTGACTCTGATCCACAAGGGCGGGCATAAGAGTAAGCAGGAATTAAAGAACAATAGGGCAATCTCTGGTAAACTCAATAGGAAAAATCTTTAGTGCTGTGTTGAATGAAAGGTCGTGTAAATGGATTAAGAGTGCCAGGGTGTTGGGTGATGAGCACAATGGGTTCCGAGTGGACAGGCGAGCGGAAGATAATAATTATGTTTGTTGCGACTGAATGAGCTGATTGAAAGGAAAAAACGGAGAGGGAGGGAAACTGTACTAAGGCTTCCTAGATATAGAGAAAGCTTATGACAGGGTGAATAGAGATGTGTTATGCAGAGTGCTTGAAAAAGTTGGGCTGAGTGATAAGATTGTTAACATAATTAGAAGTATGTATGTAGGTACAAGAGCAAAGTATAGACTAGGTGATCTAGAGACAGGTTGGGTGAAGAGTGAAAGAGGAGTGAGACAAGGCTGTATATTATCACCAACATTATTTAGTCTTTTCACAGAGGAGTTAGCAGTCAGAATGAGGAGAATGAATGCAGGAGTGAGAATTGGAGAGGATAAAGTATGTGTGTTGTTGTATGCGGATGATGTGGTGGTTATGAGTGAGTCTGCTGAAGAACTACAGAGTCTCCTAGATGTGGTAGGGGGTTATGGAAGGGATTTTGGGGTTAGGTTCAGTAGTGAGAAGAGCAAAGTAATGATAGTAAATAGGTCAGAGGATGAGAGAGAAACAACTTGGAGTCTGTAAGGGGATGAGTTGGAACAGACGGAAGAATACAAGTATCTAGGGGTATGGATGGAGGTAAATGGATGCGGCAGGGCCAAGAATGTAAAGATAAGTATGACAAACCAGTGGGTAGGCCGTTTAGGGAGTGCAGCGAGGATGAGGGCGAGCAAGTATGATATCATCCGTGAGGTTTGGAAGAGTGTGGCTGTCCCGAGCATTATGTATGGAATGGATGTGATGACATGGAACGACAGTGAGATTGAAAAATTGGAAGTGGGGCAGAATAGGGTAGCAAGAATGGCACTGAATGCACCAAGGTTTGCAGCAGTAGAGGCTCGTAGGGGTGACATGGGATGGAGCACGTTTAGGGAAAGACTAGTAAATTAAAGGCAACCTTGAGATATAAAGTGAGACTGGAACAAATGGAGGATGCAAGATTAGCAAGGAAAGTATACTTGTGGAGTATAAGAGATGGCAAATGGGCGAATAAATGTGGGCGAATGATAGACAAGAATGTTATGCTAAGTAGGTGGGTGTACCGACCCTTTGAAGATAGACAGAATGTGTTTGAATGGAGAATAACAAACAGAAATGGAGAGGGGTTTGAGTGGGATGTAAGAAAGTGGAAGAATGTGATAGATATGGCAGTTAAAGATGAGGGATTGAGCAAGTGGAAGAATGAGATGGAAAGAAAGGAAACTCTCGACTGGTATAGGGAGAAAGAGGCCCCAAAGTGTGAGGTGTGGTATGAGGGAAGCCTGGGAGGTGATCTTCTTTTCCGTGCTAGAGCGCAGTGTCTGGATGTGAATGCAAGGAACTATAGATGGTCTGAGTCCCGCAGCAAAGTATGCCAGATGTGTGACAGGGGTGTGGACGAGACTGTGCAGCATGTAGTGCTGGAATGCAAGAAGTATGACAGGGAGAGAACGAAGATGATGCATGTGTTTTTGAGCGAGATGGGACGTGATGTAAACGGGAGGACTGGAAGGGAGTGGATGGTGCTGCTGCTGGGGCTCAGTGGAGAGACGAGTGGACGAGTGATTGAGGCAGTGAAAGAGTTCTTGGAGGGCATGTGGCGTGAAAGATGTAGAGAATGATATCTTGCCCCGAGAACATAGACTTCCCGCATGTTTTGTTTTCTTTTCACAGGAGCTGCCGATATAAAGGCCTGGCTGGGGAGAAATCCCGAGCCACCTGTGACATCAAGATCAAGATCAAGATTATAGCTTCTTGGCTCCTTCTTGATTGTTTCACTTTTCTGTCTCCCTATATTCAGACTTTCCGATTTTATCCTTTCCGATTGACCTATTTTCCCATTTCTTTATTTTATTTCCCTGTTTTCTTCTTTTCCCTTCTCCTCTTGTTTATCTGCAACAATAAACTATCAATCAATCAAATCTCCTCTTTGCACATCTTCTTAGGTCCTTCTTGATTCTTTATTTTTTCTGTGTACCTAGATTCAGATTTTCCTGTTTTCCTCTTCTGATTTAGTACATATTTTTTCCCATTTTTCTTTATTTCCGTATTTTCTTCTTCTTTTGTGATGATCTGCTTCTTTTTTCTCTTCTTCACACTATATTCAGGTTTTCCTATTTTCCGATTTGCCTATTTTCCCTATTTTTTCTTCTTTTCTTTCTAATTGGAGACTTTTTATGCCCTAAGTTGTTGTCTTTTTATGCATTTTATTTATGGTCTTTTATTTCTTGTATTTTATTTTCCTTACGCTTAGTTTTATCATTGGAGGAATAATACATGGATTGGCCCACAGCTGGTCTCTCTCTTGGAGGAAGATTCTTCCTCCTCTTGAGCAGGCATTGCCTAACTTTGTAATAACTACCGATGAAGTCCTTAAAGCTCTCCAGTCCCTTAAAACAAATACAAGCCCCGGACCTGACAACGTATATCCTATACTGCTTAACCCTAGAATGGAAACCGTTTGCCGTTTGGCACAAAATTAAGGGGTTTTGAAACTCGCGCTCACTGTGGTTAACCTTGGCCGAATTTTCAACTCATTCACGGGCATGTATTAGTGCGTCAGGTGCCCTGTTGAGGAGAGGTATCACAGTCCTCTGCTCCTTCTCACTTCTCTGGTATGAGTGCCCCGTGTGCCATTCGGCACAGCGTTTCCAGTAACGTTATTTTTGTTGTCAAATAAAGTTTTGGAAGTGGCCATTTTGACCCAGGTGTGACGACATGTAGGAATTTTTTGGGGGGTGAGTATACATTAGCCTTTGTACTTCACAAAAACACTATATACAGAAGTTTTTTTTTATTCGGTGATGCGTGATAACGTCCATGTTACGAGACAGATCGTTCAGTGAGTATGACTTGGCAGCATTTCTTTGGTGTGAGGACGTGCTTTCATCACGTTGCCAGCAGGAGAATCGCCATTTTCCTTTGTCATTCGGTACATGGTTTCCTGGCGCCGTATGTTCAACCGGTCGTATCTCACCATTTGGTCCTAATTCCTCCATTGTGGTCGCATGTGCTGCTCCGTACGTGCGCTGTTCAAACAAAGACTACATATAAAAGAAAGACAGGAAAGCTCCTAGATCTCGGGCGCTTTCCAATACACTCCTTGGCAGCTCGAAGAGTCGCATTTGAAGGTATCCCACAGTTCTACAGGGTTCTCAAGGGAGCCGAGCACATTGAACTGATTTGAGACTGTCACTGCATAGTCTTGAGCACATGCCAAGTCTTTCAGCCTTCTTGACCTGACATGAAGCTTGTGTGTTGCAACAACAAGCCTGTGGTCAGTTGCAAAGAACTCAGTACTCCGGTAAACCCTGCAGTTCTGAAGGATCCTCCAACGAGTACTTACGAGGATGTGGTCAATCTCCTTAGCTACACCTACGGCATCGCTGTACCAAATCCAGCGGTGCAGCTCTGGTCTCTAGTACCAGAAGCCCCTGGATCTTGCAAAATTCAGGAGAGAGCTGTTGATGTTCCTAGTACTAGAACCATGGGGACCAACACAGCCAGTGCCACTTGTAGTATTGAAGTCGACCAGGACCATGAGTGTGTTCCAGGGGAGGGCACTGGGGTCGAGAACATCGTAGAACATCTCCTCAGTTTTACACACCTCAGTAGGAGCATACACTGCAACAAGAGACATGAAGCCCAGTGTGTGCTTCAGCCTCACTCGCATTATACGCTCATCAACCGGAGCAACCTCAACCACAAATGACAGCAGTTGGCTGGAGATGCCCATAGCTACGCCCTTGAGATGGAAGCCATTGCTCATGCCGGACCAGTAGAAGGTGTACCCCCCTCACTGATCTCGCCACTGCCAGGCCTCCCCGTCTCAGAGAGTGCCTCTATGTCCACCCTCTGCCTTCTGAGCTTATTTCATAGGTGGGGCAGACGATCATCGTCTGAGAGGCTCTGAATGTTCCCCCCCACACAGAACCCTCTGAAGGTTAACCCCAGGCCTGGTTCTATGGGCAGGCACAGCCTCTGTACCACCCCGGCCACCCCCTAAACAAAAGAGGGGTTAGGGAGCCATTCCTCCTTCGAGGTGCAGGGGTTCCGTAGGCTTTGCCCTGCACCCGTCACTGACGGCAGGCTCCCTGGATGGAATGCATCAGGGAAGCCTGTCGCGTGGTCGGGCCTCCAGCAAGACATACATTAAAAAGCATATTTTAAAGAAAAGGCTGAGAGCAAACTTGCTTTGCCCAGTGCAGTCCTTTAGCCGCAACAAAGCACCTTGGAGCCTATTGGACCTCGCCAGCTACTCCCTGGACTTCTTTTACCTAGACCTCAACACTTCTCCTTTCATTCTCCGGAATTCTTAAATACTAAATTAGTATTGGCCAACTCTATTTGTCTCATCCTGAGGTAGGAGCCAGGTTGTTCAGCAGGTAACTCTCTTGCTTTGATTTAAGTGGTGTTCCTGCCTATTTCCTATATTTTCCCACATGATGTTTAGTTGAAAACTAGTCAAGAACTTTGTTGGCTTGAGCAAGTAAGGGCTAAGAGGATGGTGATTCACTGAACCAGTCCTAAAAGTGAGCCAGTTGGATCATGTAGTGGGGAAAGGTACTTAAGTTGGATCATGTAGTGGGGAAAAGTACTTAAGTTGGATCATGTAGTGGGGAAAAGTACTTAAGTTGGATCATGTAGTGGGGAAAGGTACTTAAGTTGGATCATGTAGTGGGAAAGGTACTTAAGTTGGGTCATGTAGTGGGGAAAGGTACTTAAGTTGGATCATGTAGTGGGGAAAGGTACTTAAGTTGGATCATGTAGTGGGGAAAGGTACTTAAGTTGGATCATGTAGTGGGAAAGGTACTTAAGTTGGATCATGTAGTGGGGAAAGGTACTTAAGTTGGGTCATGTAGTGGGAAAGGTACTTAAGTTGGATCATGTAGTGGGGAAAGGTACTTAAGTTGGGTCATGTAGTGGGGAAAGGTACTTAAGTTGGATCATGTAGTGGGGAAAGGTACTTAAGTTGGATCATGTAGTGGGGAAAGGTACTTAAGTTGGGTCATGTAGTGGGGAAAGGTACTTAAGTTGGATCATGTAGTGGGGAAAGGTACTTAAGTTGGATCATGTAGTGGGAAAGGTACTTAAGTTGGATCATGTAGTGGGAAAGGTACTTAAGTTGGATCATGTAGTGGGGAAAGGTACTTAAGTTGGATCATGTAGTGGGGAAAGGTACTTAAGTTGGATCATGTAGTGGGGAAAGGTACTTAAGTTGGATCATGTAGTGGGGAAAGGTACTTAAGTTGGATCATGTAGTGGGGAAAGGTACTTAAGTTGGATCATGTAGTGGGGAAAGGTACTTAAGTTGGGTCATGTAGTGGGGAAAGGTACTTAAGTTGGGTCATGTAGTGGGGAAAGGTACTTAAGTTGGATCATGTAGTGGGGAAAGGTACTTAAGTTGGATCATGTAGTGGGGAAAGGTACTTAAGTTGGATCATGTAGTGGGAAAGGTACTTAAGTTGGGTCATGTAGTGGGAAAAGTACTTAAGTTGGGTCATGTAGTGGGAAAAGTACTTAAGTTGGATCATGTAGTGGGGAAAGGTACTTAAACAATGACAATTGCAAAATCTTGTGGAACAAACCGTTGCAATGCAAGGGAAGCCTGTGTGCAGTGGCAGTCTTAAATTGGTTAATTGTGCTCAGCACCCTTGAGGACTCTGTAGATTTGTGGGATGCATTCAAATGTGAAACTTTTGAAGCTGCAAAGGAGTGCATTGGAGAGTGCCTTAGATCAAGGAGTGGTTTTGCCTCGGGGAGATGCTGGAGAATATCGAGATATGCTGCCAAGGAGTCGGGACCACTCCACCACTCGGTTGCGTAGGACTCGAGTTCTCCTGAGGAGAGACAAGAAGAGGTTTGTCAGGGGTCTATCTGAGGATGTCTAAGTCCATTTCAATGCAAATGACCTCCGACCTACCTACCAATCCCTGAAGAGCTCCGCCCCGAGCCTCCCTCACAGGTTAGTGCACCATCTCGCAACTACCATGGCATTACACTGCTAAGTGTGCTAGGCATGGTGCTTGCCTGTCTATATCTTATGCACATTCGCACTCAGCTGCTGAAGTTGCAGAGGCCTGAGTAGTCAGGATTCACCGCTGGTAAGCCAACAAATGACTGTATCCCAGCACTTTGCTTGCTGGTAGAGTGCCGACGTGAGTTTTGAAAGAGCAGGCCTGCAGCTTAGGTTAGTCTCAAGATAATGTAGACACTCTGGGATCTACAGCTCTGTGGGATTCATGCAGGGACCGTTGACTGGCCTGTACTGTGGGACTGAGAATGTTGTGAAGTGTGGGTGTGTGTCCAGCTTCTTCCCTGTGAATATGGGAGTGACGCAGGGCTGAATCCTTGCTCCATCGCCTTTCTAAACACTTGTGTGGACTGGGTATTAGGCAAGTTGTGAGCCAAATTCATTATGGAGCATATATTAGGTCACTGGCTTTGTTTTTGTCCACGATGCTGTAATCCTCGCCAAGTCACTCAAGGTTTTGGGGATGGCTCTCAAGGTATTGCATGAGAAGGCCAAGCCTTTGGGACTGCAAGCCTTTAGGACCAAGATGAAGGTACAGGTGTTTGGAGGCTTAACTGCATGAAACTGTCATGCCCCGGGATTTTATTTTTCTATTTCCTCTATTTTCCAACACGTCCTCTGTGTGTATCGAAACACACGAGAAATTAATCAAGATCAGGGTATTCGGCGGCTGCCTGGGATTGAACCCGCGACCAGCGTGACGGGAGAGCCACTCCTTACCGAGTCGGCCAAAGAGGTACCACACTGGCTAAGTGGGTTATGGGAGGCTCGTTCATCAGGCATAGTCGCCGCACTACAACTGTGCTGTCTGTTCATGTGTGTGGCGAGGACCTTGGTAGTGTAGTGCAGAGTAATGGCAGGTCCTGTGGCTTGTTCAGTTCTCTTGGTGCCCTGGGTGGAGGGGTGCCCTGGGAAGGGACAGATGGTGGCCACGGGGCAGACAGTTTTGAAGCGCGGTAATGAGGTAGTTGGTCCGTGCCCCTGGGTGGAGAGGTACTCTAGGTAAAGATGGACCATGGGGGCGGGGCAGACAGTTTTGAAGCGCGGTAATGAGGTAGTTGGTCTGTGCCCCTGGGTGGAGAGGTACTCTAGGTAAAGATGGACCATGGGGGCGGGGCAGACAGTTTTGAAGCGCGGTAATGAGGTAGTTGGTCCGTGCCCCTGGGTGGAGAGGTACTCTAGGTAAAGATGGACCATGGGGGCGGGGCAGACAGTTTTGAAGCGCGGCAATGAAGTAGTTGGTCCAGCCATGCATCAGAGTGAGGGTAACCACTACAGTGCCCTCTTGAATTTCGCGCAATCCGAGTTTCACGATCCTCGAGTTTTGCGCTTGGTCCTAAATTCTCACTATCCTGATTTTTGTGCATTACCGCCCTGAGTTTCTCGCTGCTCAGACTTTTTTTTTTTCCTCCCCATCTCCGCCTGTAGTGCCGGTAGGCTTTCTTCAGGGGCCTGGTGGTCGGTCCAAGCCCGTCATGGCGCAACAGTGTCCCACAGGTGATGTTCTGGAAATTTACCCAGTTCTCTGACAGGGTTTGGGTAAACACTCTTGTCCTCCCGTCTTTGAAGCCACCAGGCTCAGGACATTTCAGGAGCCCAAATGTGGAGCCCTCTAAAGCCTAGGTCCCCAACCCAAATGACCTCGAGGGTCGCATTGCCCATTCCCCGTCAGCCCGTGGGCCACATCCAAAAAACACCACCACCACCTTTAATATAAAATATGATATATGGACGTCTAGAGCAGGGGAGAGACACTGAAAACTGAATGGCCGAAGCCCCCTTATAAAGCCGAAAAGTGCGCCATAGTGGACGCTGATTGGCCGGCTTAACAGCGCACGCTCATTGGCTCTCAGCACTGCAGAAATTTAAAAAGTTGTAAACCGGTCATGTATCCACAGTCTGCACCGCGGGCCACAGAAACGATCCTGGAGCCCTTCGGTAGGCCGCACCTAATGTTGAATGATGTAAAGTCCCGCGGGCCGCACCAAGGGTGCTCGCGGGCCGCGGGTTGGGGACCTATGCTCTAAAGGTTAAAGGTTACCCCTGGCCTGGGTGTATGGGCTGGTGCCCCATCTGTACCACACAGCTGCTCCCAAAACAAGGGTGTGTTGGGATTTCTTAGTAGGTGAATATAGTCAGAGAAGTGGCAGCCAGTCACCTTGTATCAATGTCTGTTTCCTTACAGATGGAGGAAGGCAACGTTGAGCTGATGTCTGCCCTCACTGAGGCCACCAAGTGTGTGGAGGAGTTTAGGTCTGCAGAGTGACTCCAGTCCTCAGGCGGGCCAAGGCTTCAGAGGATACCAGGCTGAGGATCAATGGGGATTCAGTTCTTACTTCCGGACTTTATATTTTCTAAGGCTTATGGATTTACGCCTTTATATTTCCTAAGGCTTACGGTTATACTATAGTGTTACGTAGTGTTGTCGGGAGCATTTATTGGTGCAGCAGTTACTTGCATCCTGAGTGTTGCAGGGTGTGGCTGTTACTCTGCACTTGTGTACCCAGGCAGGTTTTTACACACCTTTTCAGGCACTTGTGTACCCAGGCAGGTTTTTACACACCTTTTCAGGCACTTGTGTACCCAGGCAGGTTTTTACACACCTTTTCAGGCACTCGTGTACCCAGGCAGGTTTTTACACACCTTTTCAGGCACTTGTGTACCCAGGCAGGTTTTTACACACCTTTTCAGGCACTTGTGTACCCAGGCAGGTTTTTACACACCTTTTCAGGCACTTGTGTACCCAGGCAGGTTTTTACACACCTTTTCAGGCAAGGTATTTTGCTTTCATATCTTCACCTTAGTTTCAGGATGTCATTTTCACCTTTTGTAGATTTTTTGTATATTGCAAACATTTATTTTACTAAACTTCTACAAATTTTGGTGATTTTCCTTCCATACTCTGTCTTTCACTACAGTGGTAATATATGTATATCTCCATAGTAAAACTCTAATGCTAATAATTCAGTTTCAATAATGACTCCATGGCTGCCGCGAAATGTGTGTAGTTTTGTTTTCCCTGAACGCTGTTGTAGTCTGAACATTGCCATTGTGGCCTGCCGGGCTGCCGAGGTGATCTCTTCGCTGATTGGACAGCAGCTTGAGGCAGCCTTGCTCCGGCTCATCTTGAGAAACTGGCCCTCCACACTGCATCTTGCCACTTTTTCTGTAGCTCACACTTCTGCCTTGCAACTCTTACTTGGTGCCTTCTTCAGTGGACGGGAGAATAAGAGTGGACTGTGGATGGCTTGAAAAAACAAATTGTTAACTACAAAATAAGACACTATTTGAAGTCTGTCTCTTATATAAATGTTTCTAGTGCTTTATATTCCTATTTTCATGAGATTATTAAGGTAGTGCAAAAATAAACTTGCAGGTTACAGAGATGTTCTGAACACGGTGGCATCACCAGACTTTGAATTCATTGGGAGGGAAGGGAATTGTGCACATTTAAAAACAACTTGTAGGTGCAGCTCTCAGCATGTCATGTTTGCTTGGTAATGATTTTTTTAATACATTCGTAATTCACTTTTATGCTATTATTAACTGATGAAGAAACTAAATATTGCATTACATAAGTGAGCTACAAAATCAATATCAATGGGGGCATACGCCGGGGGGTGCATCGCCTCGCCCACCCTATGGCGCAGAGCCCAGGGGTCCCTCTGGGTGAGTCTCATGCAGGCCCCCTTCTCATCCCAAGTACCTCCTGGAAGGAACCATCGACTTCCTCTGCAGGCGCCCCCATGGCCTTCCTTCCCTCATACACTCTTCACAAATTCATTCTCCCCCATTCTCATCATGTGTCCAAACCATCTCAGCGCACCACCCACTCCACCACTCCACACTCCACTCCCTTCACTGTCAACCCATACCAAACCCCTCACACACACTTCCATTACTTCCTCCATGCCATCCTGACACACCACACGCACCTCTTGTACAACTCATTTCCACTGCACGTATTCTTGATTGCTGCGCTGCACTCCATGTCCACGTCTCTGATGCATGCGACAGAGTTGGCAGGATAATACTGTTCCTTGTTCCCCTCTTTACCGCCATGCTCACACTTCTTCCTCTCACAACTCTCCCCAATGCACCCACCACCTGTCTGCCCTTCACTGCTCTTTCCCTCACCTCACCTTCCATGCTTACATACAACTGTCCCTAAATATTTCACCTCAGTCACCTCCACTCTCTCTCCTCCCCTAACCTTATCCTACACTTTGTTGTGCTCTTTGCTCTAACTCTGTATGGCTTTGCTAAATCAATGACCTGTTCTCTCGCCCTCTCAAATACCATAACATTGCGCTTTCCAGCATTCACTCAGCTTCCTCCTCTTACACACCCTGTCAAATGCATCCACTATCCTCTGTAGCGTCCCCTCATTCTCTGCCAACAATACTGTATCATCTGAAAACAGGTCCGCCACCAATGACTCCTCTGTACCTCTCACTTTCTGCCTTGTACCAAGTTCCCCCACTCTGGCTTTCATTTCTCTCACAGAACCGCCCATGTACAGTTACTTTCTTCATCCTCTCATTTAAAACCCTGCCATACACTTTTCCTGCCACTCTGAGTAGACTTATTCCCCTGTAACTATTAGTCACCTCTGCTTCCTTTCCCTTTGTACAGCAGCACAACACTAGCCTTTCTTCAACCCTCAGGCACCTCACCCTGTTCCTGTTCCTGTTACATATCCATAATATCCATTCCACAACTACACCTCCTCCATACTTCAGCCGAGTGGCCCAAGACTACCCACACGCTGTCCTGAAGACCCGGACTCTAGAAGAAACCGTCTAAGTGAATCAAGAATGAGTTCCGGGGCACAGCATGAGTGAGGAATAAATGGCGCCACTATAAAAATTGCCTGTGCCATGATGGGCTTGGGCCGACCACTAGGCCCCTGAAGAAAGCCAACCGGTGCTAGAGGCGAAGTTGTTAAAAAATACTACTAATAATAATCTGTTATGCCATCAGCTCCAGGGGCCTTTCCTACCTTTAACTTCTTCTTTGCCTCCTCTATCTCACCTCTCTCCAGCCTCCCCTGTGGATCTGGCCGCCCTACACTGATCTTTATTCCTACACTGCTCACTTCCGCTCTCCCTCCCACACTCTTATTCATTACAGTTTCCTCTTTCCACACCTCCCTTATCTCCTTATTCCCCTCACAAGCACCCATCTCTCCTCTTCATGCTACAAATGTCACTCTTTCCTCCCCTATTTCACTTTTATCTTCTTTCCAGCAAAGTTTTTTGTTCTGGTATTTTGGTGATATTTTCCTTCCCAAATCCTCATCCACTCTCTTTACTTCCCTAACCAACTTCTTGCTCTCCCTGTACTTCCTCTCCCATCCCTCTCGCCTCCTCCATCATATTTCTCTCTAACATTTTCTTGTAGTTCCTTCTGTTCTCCTCAACTGCCTCTTTCTATCTCATCTGTCCACCACACAATTCCTTTCTTTCCTTTTCCACACGACCTATACCTGACCACTGAACTCAAACACCTCATTCACTCCCACACTGCAGAGGACCTGCCACTGACAGCACAGTCTGGCCAACACCATGAATCCAAGAGAAACCTTCCAGATTAATGAAGACCAAACTACATATGTAAACCTTATATGTCAGTAACACTCCTTCCCAGATGATCAGTCACTAGAACTACCAAGCCTATCAATGAAACCAGAGGACAAACCTGCCTCTAGCTTTGTATAAATGAAGTACCCACTGTCTTCTGGCGTACCTGGCACCTCAGGCCGCCTCCTCTTGGGATGACACTAGACTGACTTCCTCCTCCAGTCTTGTCTTCAGGGTTTTGTAATGACTGTAGACTGACTGACTGACTTCCTCTTTCAGCCTTCTGGGTTTTGTAATTTCATCTTCGTCTTCTCCTGGTTGTCCCTGAGAAGGCCTGAAATGAACCAAAAAGGAAACCAATACAAGTTCACACAGGGAACAAGATATATAAATGCATAGGGAACTAGAAGATACTTGGGAATATATACTTATTTTATGCATAAGAAAGAAAATAGACAGAGCAATACTTCCAAGACTGGAGAGCAAGACAATACATTCTCCCCTTCTTCCCCCCCCAAAAAAAAAAAAAATCTAAACTCTTTCACTAAGTTGTGGGGTCACTGGGCTGGGACGAGGCACTCAGAACAACGACACTCATCAACCGCAGAGTCTTAGAGGGAGGCATCTTATTGGTGGGTTATGTGGAGTGAGTGGAGGTAGTGGTGTAGGTGGAAGGTAGAACAGTTAACCCGTTCACTGCGGTTGGCACAGATTTCGCCTTCACTGGTAGCCTGGTAACATATAGTCCCAAATCTTTCTCTGCCTCTGTGGTGGATAGTGCAGTGTTTCCCATGTGGTACTGGTATGCTGGATATCCTCTCCCAAGGTACAGGACTGTACATTTTCTTCATTGAATGGTAGCAGCCACTTTTTGTTCCATTCCTGTAGCTTGGTGGTGTCTTCTTGTAGGAGGTTTGCATTCAAGGGGTTAAGGAGTACAAGTGGACTAAATATCAATGGTTACAGGTCACGAGTGGATAGAGTGAAGCAGTGGGGAATATTGCACCAGGAGCCACTGAGGACAGGACGAAGACAAGAATCTGCATCAGGGGAAGTCCTGTCAAGTAGGTCACAAAGTCTGCGTGCTTGGGGAGTCCAGCGAGGGAAGACGGGCAGAGATCGAGGCCCATCTTCGCAGCTCCTCAGTTTGCCTCTTTGAAAAGCCTCTAATGGAAGTTGCTGGGACTTTCATGGAGAGTTTCGTGATCCTAGTGATAGTCTTACACAACCCCTGCACCTTGAATGGGAAGAACACCTATGAGAGCCAGGCTGACCATCTCTGTGGCCTCCGGAAATGGTCGTAGTGGGAGCTAGAGACATTTAACCCGGTAGCAGCGATGGGCCAAATTTGTGGCTTTACCGTGTACCAGCGACGGGCCAAATTTGTGGCTTTACTGTGTACCAGCGACGGGCCAAATTTGTGGCTTTACTGTGTACCAGCGACGGGCCAAATTTGTGGCTTTACCATGTACCAGCGATGGGCCAAATTTGTGGCTTTACTGTGTACCAGCGACAGGCCAAATTTGTGGCTTTACTGTGTACCAGCGATGGGCCAAATTTGTGGCTTTACTGTGTACCAGCGACGGGCCAAATTTGTGGCTTTACTGTGTACCAGTGACGGGCCAAATTTGTGGCTTTACCATGTACCAGCGACGGGCCAAATTTGTGGCTTTACTGTGTACCAGCGACGGGCCAAATTTGTGGCTTTACTGTGTACCAGCGACGGGCCAAATTTGTGGCTTTACTGTGTACCAGCGACGGGCCAAATTTGTGGCTTTACTGTGTACCAGCGACGGGCCAAATTTGTGGCTTTACTGTGTACCAGCGACGGGCCAAATTTGTGGCTTTACTTTGTACCAGCGACGGGCCAAATTTTTGCCATGATATAAACCCCAAAAAATAGATGATGCATAAACTGATCCCAAATGCGTTGATATATTTTATGAAATGCTTTGCGTGAGTGATGATTTTTTCTACTTTTTCTTGCTTAGAGGGACCTTTAACCCGGTAACAGTGGGGATCATGTTTCTTAATGGTCCCTCCAATCGAAAAAAATGAGAAAAAATCACCCTCACACAAACCATTTCATAATATATATCAAAGCATTTGTGATCAGATTATGTATCATCTATTTTGGGGGGTTTATATCATGGCACAATCCCATCGCTGCTACTGAGTTAAAGCCATGATCCCCGCAGCTACTGGGTTAATACCATGGTCCTAGAGCCCAAATAGTTGACCTTCCTGCCTAATATGAGGACCAGGACTAAAACCAGAAGCAGGGTACTGAAGTGGCGCTCAATGACCACCAACATCAGGAGCCGGTTCGCCAGTCCACCACAGAGTTATTGCAATCGCCCGAACCAATCTACTTTCTCCACAATGATCCGTTACTTCCACTCAAGTGCCGGACACTATAGAGACTTCCCATGTGGTTACCTAAAATTTCCTCCTTTTTATATCAATGGCAATCACTACACAAGGCACTTTCCTGGTATTCTGTGTGCACTGTAGCCTGGAGATGATGGAACAAGAGTCGGCAGGGTGGAGAGGTAGGAAGGAAGGTTTGGTTTAGTCAGCGCAACATCTGTGGTCATATGCCAGAGAGAGACAGAAGGGGAAGGAATTATAGGAGAAGGAAACAGATTCCAGGAGACGGGACACAACATCTGTGGTCATATGCCGGAGAGAGACAGAAGGGGAAGGAATTATAGGAGAAGGGAACAGACCCCAGGAGACGGGACACAACATCTGTGGTCATATGCCGGAGAGAGACAGAAGGGGAAGGAATTATAGGAGAAGGGAACAGACCCCAGGAGACGGGACACAACCCACGATTAATACCTGGTACCCATTCACTGCTGGGTGGACAGGGGCGTAGGGTATCGGAAAAGCCGCCCAAATTTTTCAACTCCACCCGGGAATTGAACCCGGGCTCTCAATTGTGAGCCGAGTGTGCTAACCACTGCACCACGAAGCCCCCGTAGGTAGGAAGGAGTATTTGGAGGGCGGAACAAGTGGAACAGCGGTGCAGATTGCAACTGGAAAGAAAGAATGATTAGAGAAAGTGGAGAGCAAGCTGTAAATATGCTGGAGGAAGAGTGGATTGAAAAAAAAATGTAGAGTGGAGAAGTGGAGTAGATTGAAAGTGGAGAGAAAGAGTATGATTAGAGAAAGTGGAGAGCAAGTATAATATGATGGAACAAGAGTGGAGTGAGAAGTGGAGTAAGATGAGAAGTAGAGTGGAGAAGTGGTGCAGATTGAAAGTGGAAACGAAGAGAAATAGTGGAGTAGGTAGACTAGGAGGAGTAGACAGCACTTGAAAGAAACTAGACTTGTGAAATAAACCGCAGCTAGAAACTTTACGTACATGTTAAAGAAAAAATGTGACTGTAACAAGGTGGAGCAGGCAGACGTGGAGGAGTGGAGTGTGGAGGAAGTGGTCTATGTGGAGTATTGGCGGTAAAGGGAAGAGAACAGCTAGAAATTACAGTAGAGAGGTGGAGCATGTGGCGTATAGAAGGGTGGAGGTGGAGTGATGGTATGTGGAATGAGTGGAGAGGGTCAGATTGGTGAGTGGAGGTACAGAGAAAGGTGAGTTTTGAGAAGATTGAACTGGAGAAGATAAGCAACTGGAAAGGTGGAAGAGTAGTCGGCAATGATAGAAGTGGAAGAGGAGTATGTGGAGAGGTGGAAGAGAAGTGGAAAAAGGTGGAAAGGGAGGGAATTTGAGTGGAAAGGCAGGGAATTTGAGTGGAGGAAAGGAAGGGAATTTGAGTGAAAAGGAAGGGAATTTGAGTGGAGGAAAGGAAGGGAATTTGAGTGGAGGAAAGGAAGGGAATTTGAGTGGAAAGGAAGGGAATTTGAGTGAAAAGGAAGGGAATTTGAGTGGAAAGGAAGGGAATTTGAGTGGAAAGGAAGGGAATTTGAGTGGAAAGGAAGGGAATTTGAGTGGAAAGGAAGGGAATTTGAGTGGAGGAAAGGAAGGGAATTTGAGTGGAAAGGAAGGGAATTTGAGTGGAGGAAAGGAAGGGAATTTGAGTGGAAAGGAAGGGAATTTGAGTGGAAAGGAAGGGAATTTGAGTGGAAAGGAAGGGAATTTTAGTGGAAAGGAAGGGAATTTGATTGGAAAGGAAAGGAATTTGAGTGGAAAGGAAGGGAATTTGAGTGGAAAGGAAGGGAAATTGAGTGGAAAGGAAGGGAATTTGAGTGGAAAGGAAGGGAATTTGAGTGGCAAGGAAGAGAATTTGAGTGGAAAGGAAGGGAATTTGAGTGGAAAGGAAGGGAATTTGAGTGGAGGAAAGGAAGGGAATTTGAGTGGAAAGGAAGGGAATTTGAGTGGAAAGGAAGGGAATTTGAGTGGAAAGGAAGGAATTTGAGTGGAAAAGGAGATAATTTGAGTGGAAAGGAAGGAATTTGAGTGGAAAGGAAGGGAATTTGAGTGGAAAGGAAGGAATTTGAGTGGAAAGGAATTTGAGTGGAAAGGAAGGAATTTGAGTGGAAAGGAAGGAATTTGAGTGGAAAGGAAGGAATTTGAGTGGAAAGGAAGGGAATTTGAGTGGAAAGGAAGGAATTTGAGTGGAAAGGAAGGAATTTGAGTGGAAAGGAAGGAATTTGAGTGGAAAGGAAGAATTTGAGTGGAAAGGAAGGAATTTGAGTGGAAAGGAAGGAATTTGAGTGGAAAGGAAGGAATTTGAGTGGAAAGGAAGGAATTTGAGTGGAGGAAAGGAAGGAATTTGAGTGGAAAGGAAGGAATTTGAGTGGAAAGGAAGAATTTGAGTGGAAAGGAAGGAATTTGAGTGGAAAGGAAGGAATTTGAGTGGAAAGGAAGGGAATTTGAGTGGAAAGGAAGGAATTTGAGTGGAAAGGAAGGAATTTGAGTGAAAAGGAAGGAATTTGAGTGGAGGAAAGGAAGGAATTTGAGTGAAAAGGAAGGAATTTGAGTGGAAAGGAAGAATTTGATTGGAAAGGAAGAATTTGAGTGGAGGAAGGAAGGAATTTGAGTGGAAAAGGAAGGAATTTGAGTGGAAAGGAAGGAATTTGAGTGGAAAGGAAGGAATTTGAGTGGAAAGGAAGGAATTTGAGTGGAAAGGAAGGAATTTGAGTGGAAAGGAAGGAATTTGAGTGGAGGAAAGGAAGGAATTTGAATGGAAAGGAAGAATTTGAGTGGAAAGGAAGGAATTTGAGTGGAGGAAAGGAAGGAATTTGAGTGGAAAGGAAGGAATTTGAGTGGAGGAAAGGAAGGAATTTGAGTGGAAAGGAAGGAATTTGAGTGGAAAGGAAGGAATTTAGTGGAGGAAAGGAAGAATTTGAGTGGAAAGGAAGGAATTTGAGTGGAAAGGAAGGAATTTGAGTGGAAAGGAAGGGAATTTGAGTGGAAAGGAAGAATTTGAGTGGAAAGGAAGGAATTTGAGTGGAAAGGAAGGAATTTGAGTGGAAAGGAAGGAATTTGAGTGGAAAGGAAAGGAAGGAATTTGAGTGGAAAGGAAGGAATTTGAGTGGAAAGGAAGGAATTTGAGTGGAAAGGAAGGAATTTGAGTGGAAAGGAAGGGAATTTGAGTGGAAAAGGAAGAATTTTGAGTGGAAAGGAAGGAATTTGAGTGGAAAGGAAGGAATTTGAGTGGAAAAGGAAGGGAATTTGAGTGGAAAGGAAGGAATTTGAGTGGAAAGGAAGGAATTTGAGTGGAAAGGAAGAATTTGAGTGGAAAGGAAGGAATTTGAGTGGAAAGAAGGAATTTGAGTGGAAAGGAAGGAATTTGAGTGGAAAGGAAGGAATTTGAGTGGAAAGGAAGGAATTTGAGTGGAAAGGAAGGAATTTGAGTGGAAAGGAAGAATTTGAGTGGAAAGAAGGAATTTGAGTGGAAAGGAAGGAATTTGAGTGGAAAGGAAGAATTTGAGTGGAAAGGAAGGAATTTGAGTGGAAAGGAAGGAATTTGAGTGGAAAGGAAGGAATTTGAGTGGAAAGGAAGGAATTTGAGTGGAAAGGAAGGAATTTGAGTGGAAAGGAAGGAATTTGAGTGGAAAGGAAGGAATTTGAGTGGAAAGGAAGGAATTTGAGTGGAAAGGAAGAATTTGAGTGGAAAGGAAGGAATTTGAGTGGAAAGGAAGGAATTTGAGTGGAAAGGAAGGAATTTGAGTGGAAAGGAAGGAATTTGAGTGGAAAGGAAGGAATTTGAGTGGAAAGGAAGGAATTTGAGTGGAAAGGAAGGAATTTGAGTGGAGGAAAGGAAGAATTTGAGTGGAAAGGAAGGAATTTGAGTGGAAAGGAATGGAATTTGAGTGGAGGAAAGGAGGAATTTGAGTGGAAAGGAAGGAATTTGAGTGGAGGAAAGGAGGAATTTGAGTGGAAAGGAAGGAATTTGAGTGGAAAGGAGGGAATTTGAGTGGAAAAGGAAGGAATTTGAGTGGAAAGGAATGGAATTTGAGTGAAAGGAAGGAATTTGAGTGGAAAGGAAGGGAATTTGAGTGGAAAGGAAGGAATTTGAGTGGAAAGGAGGAATTTGAGTGGAAAGGAAGGAATTTGAGTGGAGGAAAGGAAGAATTTGAGTGGAAAGGAAGGAATTTGAGTATTTAAAATTCAGCCATGCACATTCTGCAGTTTGACAGAGTATATGTATATGCTTGTAGTATGGTGGCAGGGCGGTTCATGTAACGACCGTCATCGCTGTTACAGGTGGCAGGGGTCATTTACAGGGTGGGTGGGGGGTCGCAAGTAGGGTAAGTGGTAAAAGAAAATGCAAGTAAACAATATATAAAGAAATAAAATGGAAAGGAGGGAATAGGAATGGAGAGGAGAGGAGGTTGTGTGTATTAAAGGTCAGGATGGAACGATGGTAAGTAGAGATATGATGGGTGGACATGATGCTGCTGGCGTACACCTGCGGACACCTCAAAACGGAAGCCATGCCGGTCGTTAGCACAAAGCAAGTTAATAGTTGTACCATCACACTATATAGGGCGGTATCAAGGCACCTTCGCTTCTCACATTGACTATTTCTAAAGGGTCAAAGAATGGATGAATCGGGTCCTAATGAGTGTTTCTTTGAAGTTCATGCTACTGAGGAAGGATCAAACTACCACCAGGGTCATGAAACTACTGATGGAAATGCCGTCAAATCATACGAAAGCCTTGTCAAATATGTGAACTTGCGGCGAAATGTTTTAAAATACGACCCATAGTATGTATTTCCTGGGGTTGTGATGGCAGGCTCCTCCCTTCTCCTTTTGCTGCACACCTCCAACAACAAACTATCAATCAGTCCTGCCATACCCAGCATATACTTTCCAGTTATGAGAGAGAGAGAGAGAGAGAGAGAGAGAGAGAGAGAGAGAGAGAGAGAGAGAGAGAGAGAGAGAGAGAGAGAGAGAGAGAGAGAGAGAGAGAGAGAGAGAGAGAGAGAGAGAGAGAGAGAGAGAGAGAGAGAGAGAGAGAGAGAGAGAGAGAGAGAGAGAGAGAGAGAGAGAGAGAGAGAGAGAGAGAGAGAGAGAGAGAGAGAGAGAGAGAGAGAGAGAGAGAGAGAGAGAGAGAGAGAGAGAGAGAGAGAGAGAGAGAGAGAGAGAGAGAGAGAGAGAGAGAGAGAGAGAGAGAGAGAGAGAGAGAGAGAGAGAGAGAGAGAGAGAGAGAGAGAGAGAGAGAGAGAGAGAGAGAGAGAGAGAGAGAGAGAGAGAGAGAGAGAGAGAGAGAGAGAGAGAGAGAGAGAGAGAGAGAGAGAGAGAGAGAGAGAGAGAGAGAGAGAGAGAGAGAGAGAGAGAGAGAGAGAGAGAGAGAGAGAGAGAGAGAGAGAGAGAGAGAGAGAGAGAGAGAGAGAGAGAGAGAGAGAGAGAGAGAGAGAGAGAGAGAGAGAGAGAGAGAGAGAGAGAGAGAGAGAGAGAGAGAGAGAGAGAGAGAGAGAGAGAGAGAGAGAGAGAGAGAGAGAGAGAGAGAGAGAGAGAGAGAGAGAGAGAGAGAGAGAGAGAGAGAGAGAGAGAGAGAGAGAGAGAGAGAGAGAGAGAGAGAGAGAGAGAGAGAGAGAGAGAGAGAGAGAGAGAGAGAGAGAGAGAGAGAGAGAGAGAGAGAGAGAGAGAGAGAGAGAGAGAGAGAGAGAGAGAGAGAGAGAGAGAGAGAGAGAGAGAGAGAGAGAGAGAGACCGGGCAGTCCTTTTCCTTTCCTCCTTCGCTCATCGCCTCTGTTTCACCTCCCTCTACTTCTTCACTCCTTCTGTTTCTTCTATTTCATCATCACCATCTTCACCTCTCCCTTTACGTCAACAACCATCACGTCATAGCCACACTTCCTCCGACTATTGACAATTAATTTCCGTAGTATCAAAACAAAATAGCCCAATTACACCATCTAATCACCTCACATAACCCCGACATAATAGTAGGGACTGAGGAGACTTGGTTGACTCCTGCGGTGACAGTAGGGAGCTTTTCCTCCCCTTTAGTATATGACCGCTTTTCGTAAGGACCGCCCGACAGACAGCACAGGCCTGCCCTTGACACAGACTGCGAAATCCCCTGGGTCCAGTTACAAACCTTCAACTGTAAATCTCTTCTTATTGCTGCTTTTTACAGACCGCCTTCTACTAAGGCAGACTATTTACACAACCTTCAAATTTCTCTTTCACGCATACAGGCAGACAAACACATCTGGATCCAGGTGATTTCAACCTCCCCGACATTGACTGGACTGCAATATCCCCATTTGATCCTCCCGATGCTGACGCCCCAACCCCGTTATTCCCCACACAAACAGACGCCAACTACACGACACATTCATTGACGTCATAAATACATTTTCACTCACAAACAGTACTCCAGCCAACGCGAACACATACGGTAACGCGCCCCGCTGGCCACGGTGGTCCTTTGACCACAGCACACACACTTGACCTTTTTCTCACCAACAACATTCTTTACATAGCAAACACTCAGGTTGTTCCAGGACTTAGTAAGGTAAAGTTGGGGGCATACGCTGTAGCAGCGCGTGGCCTCGGTGCTCATCTCCGTAACATTGGCCCTTGAGCCTGTGGTGGGAGGGAGCCCATTACCCCGGTACACGGGGCCAGTGTGACATCCGGGTTACCACAGTTTACCTTCCCCGGGTTTCCCCAGGTACCCATTTATCGACCAACCCAAAAGGGAGGATGAACAGCTAGGTGAGCTGCACGCCGACTGCCCGGGCCGGGATTCGAACCCGGGCCCACGGGAGTAGAAGCCAGGCACGTTGACCACTAGACCACGGAGGTGGACTTAGTGACCATGACATACTAATCATTGACGCTGACCTCCGACCGATTAGACATAAACAGAGACCCAGACAGATATTCCTTTATTCAAGGGCTGACTTAGACATGATCAAACAAGACCTACTGCTTTCAGCACTGACTTTTTTGCGACAGACCCACACACAAGACTTCTGTCCACCAACTGGAACAACCTGAAACACACCATACACGACTCTTATGAACAGACACATACCACACACACACACACACACACACACACACACACACACACACACACACACACACACAAGACTTCTGTCCACCAACTGGAACAACCTGAAACACACCATACACGACTCTTATGAACAGACACATACCACAAAAATACAATTTCTAGTAGGTACACTCCCCTTGTTTTCCAGGGATCTACGCAGACAACATCGCAAGAAACAAAGACTCTACAGACGCGCGCAGACATACAACACAACAGATAATTGGACCGCCTACAAAAGCCACCAAAAGACATTTGCCAAAAACATAAAATTAGCGGAACGCAAACACATCGCAACTTACCTCGCAGACAACGTAAGAAATAACAAAATAAACTTTTTTTAAATTCCTTAAAACGCGCAAACACGACACTAACACGATTACATCACTGAAAGACAACACTAACACATTAGTAACCAGCCCACAACACAAAGCACAAAGACTCACCACACACTTCCAATCGGTATACACACAAGAACACAACCTGACACCAAACATGCCACACAGCCCCTTCCTCCCGATAGCCCCCCTTGACATTACGACTAACGGAATACAGAAATTACTGGAAGGACTCGACACAACTAAATCCACTGGCCCCGACAACATTCCCGCCTTCATCCTAAAATCCTTTGCCCCCATCCTTGCCCCCATCCTGCAGGCCATATTTAATGACGAGATTTTCTATTCTCTTTTTCCATTATTCTCTCGGTCCCACACGTCCTCTGCGTGTATCGAAACACACGAGAAATTAATCACAACAAGGAGAGGGTATTCCCCGGCTGCCTAGGATTGAACCCGCGACCAGCGTGACGGAAGAACCACTCCTTACCGAGTCGGCCAAAGAGGTACCCCGCTGGCTAAGTGGGTTATGGGAGGCTCGTTCATCAGGCATAGTTGCCGCACTACACATATACACCCAATCCCTATCATCCACCTCATTACCCTCTGACTGGCTTTTGGCAAACATTAATCCATTGCTAATGACAGGTGACCGGACTGACCCAGCCAATTATCGCCCCATCTCACTAACATCGATTCCATGTAAAATTTTGAACACATAATACACAAACACATAATGCGTCACCTTGACACAAACAACATCCTTACTGACTCACAACACGGCTTTCGACCCAAACGCTCATGTGAATCGCAACTCATTACTACATTTCATGACATGACGAGGCTACTTGACCGACGTGACATTAAACAAGTTGACGCTATTGTTTTAGATTTTGCCAAAGCCTTTGACAAAGACCCGCACAAAAGACTGACATTAAAATTGAAATACTACGGTATTTCAGGACCTATTCTTCACTGGATCACTGCATTTCTTACTAACCGGACTCAACGCGTTCTTCTTGACGGATCTTCATCTGACACTGTCTCTGTTTCTTCAGGTGTCCCACAAGGCGCCGCTCAAGGCCCCCTTCTTTTCCTTCTGTACATTAACGATCTTCCACTCTCAACAGAGTGAGTGACCGTGGTGCTGAGCGGAGGTGTTGCGCCTAGCTCCGCACAGAAAGTGTCGACATGGCCGCTGTTAGGGCCAAGGGACTGGGGGATTTGTGTTATGTTTGTGCAAAATTCACGGGCGAGAAGTTGACTGGTTGCTGTTTGTGCACTAGGTGGTGTCATGTGAAGTGAGCTAATTTGTCTGGGATCAACCTGGATAATATACCTAAAATAAATTGGATATGCACCCCATGCCTCCATAAAGCGTCTCTGGCTACCAGCATTGTGGAAAAATTGGATGAATTCAAGCAAGAATTATCTAAGGAAATATCTGTGGTTAAGGATGAGGTTGAATCAAGGGCTGTGAAGGTGCAGGAGGAGCTGGGATCAGTTGTTGACACGCTTAAATGTGCTGAGCATGCTGAATCCAGTTGGGCTGAGGTGGCAAAGAGAGGCAAGAAGGTCAAGAAGAATCTCTTAGTTGTAAAAGCTTCTACACAGGAAAAGAAGGCGACAGACATTTACATATTTACATAGAAAATCAGACCACACAGACCCTATGGTCCAGACTAGGTGGTCTGTCCTTAAACCTAAGTGATTCAACATTAATCAGATGGCTCCAATACGTTGCATTTTAACTCTACTTAATATTAAGTTGAAGGAAGTGACGGTCGAGCTTGTTTTTGAAGGAGCCAATCGTGTTACACTGGACCACTGATGGTGGGAGCTTATTCCATTCTCGCACTACAACGTTGGTGAAGACAAATTGGTGCAGTCTGGATTTACTTGTCTACATTTGAGTTTTACGCCATTGTTCCTCGTACGCAAAGTGTCATCGATCATAAACAATGTTGATCTGTCTACATTCGTGAAACCATTAAGAAGTCTCCCAGGCATTGAATGGCATTCAAATAACTGATTCAAGATTTACAAATAGAGGTAACATTGTCATGAACTTTGAAAATGAGAACACAAGGGCTGAGGCTGCTCAAAAAACTGGAGTCTGTTGAGCAAATTAGTATCAAGAGTGTTGGAAAGATGAAACCAAAGATCATGATATGCAATGAGCATAAAGAGAAGACCAAGGAAAAAATAAAGGAGACCATCTTAGACCACAATGAGTTCTTACACTCAATTGATTATGTTGAGAATAAGATTGAGCTAATTTTTAGTAAGCCTGCGGCTGGCGGTACGATGCACTACACAATGAGGTGCGACCCAACTGTAAGAGAACTGATTCACAAGAATCATGACAAGTTAAAATTAGAATGGGGAATATACACAGTGAGAGACAGATACCATGCAATTATATGTTATCACTGTCAGAGATATGGCCATTTTGAGGCCAACTGTACTGCCAAGACCAATGGAGACGCCCCAAATTGTTTCAAATGCGCTGGCAATCATAAATCACAGGAGTGCACCATGGCTGAGAAGAAATGCATAAATTGTGTGAGGTTCAAGAAGCCTGAAATCAACCACTCGGCGAATGACCAATGTTGTGTAGTTCTCCAGACTGAAATTGAGAGAATTCGTAACATGACCGATCATGGCTATTAATTAGTGCTTGTACTCAAAGATAAATTGTGTGTGATGAATGTTCAGTGTGGTGAAAATGATCGTTGGATGTGGCCATATTCACCCAGTCCCAATCATCCACCTCATTACCCTCTGACTGGCTTTTGGCAAACATTAATCCATTGCTAATGACAGGTGACCGGACTGACCCAGCCAATTATCGCCCCATCTCACTCACAAAATTTTCGAACACATAATACACAAACACATAATGAATCACCTTGACACAAACAACATCTTTACTGACTCACAACACGGCTTTCGACCCAAACGCTCATGTGAATCGCAACTCATTACTACATTTCATGACATGACGAGGCTACTTGACCGACGTGACATCACACAAGTTAACGCTATTATTTTAGATTTTGCCAAACCCTTCGACAAAGTCCCACACAAAAGACTGACATTAAAATTGAAATACTACGGTATTTCAGGACCTATTCTACACTGGATCACTGCATTTCTTACTAACCGGACTCAACGTGTTCTTGACGGATCTTCATCTGACACTGTCCCTGTTTCTTCAAGTGCCCCACAAGGCCCCCTTCTTTTCCTCCTGTACGTTTACCATCTCCCACTCTCAACGCCTAACTCTTCCACTAGACTATTTGCCGACGATAGTTTGCTGTTTAGGGCAGTAAAGACTACCGACGACTGCATCATCATCATCATCATTTCATCGACGCCTGCTCCTAGGAGCTCCCACCAGGGGATGGCCATGGCAGAAGAGCTTCCAACTTTCTCTATCCAGACACTCCCTCCTTGCCTGCTCAAAGTTTCTCGAAGATCTTTCCCCCCTCTCCCTAACGTACTCTTGCACCCTATCTCTCCATTTCACTGGAGGTCGTCCTCTAGCATTCCCTCCCTCTATCTCACTCACATACACCCTTCTGGTCATCTTACTCTCCTCCATTCGCTCCATGTGGCCAAACCACTTTAAAGTCTGTCGCTTCACTTCTTCCACCACTCCACACTTCTTCCCTTCACCCCTGTGACACATTACAAAACGCTCGTACACACTTTCATTACTCATTCCATCCATTCTACTCACACTACAAGCACTCCTCAAATAACTCGTTTCCACTGCCTGCACTCTAGACCTCTGACTTTCATTCCAGGCCCCCGTTTCAGTTGCATATGTGAGGGTTGGTACTATTATTTTCTGCCGACGACTGCAGACTACTACAAAAGACTTGGACGCCCTCCAGCGGTGGGAGCGCACCTGGCAAATGCACTTCCGACCAGACAAATGGAAACGGTTATGATTCACCAGAGCTCACAACCCCATCCATCACATTTACACTCTCCATTATTCAGACCTTGAATCAGTCCACACACACAAGTATCTTGGTGTCCACCTATTCACTAACCTTAAGTTCAACACCCACATAGACCACATCAGTGCCACAGCCAACCGAACCCTGGGGTACCTGAGGAGGAATTTACATAACTGCACACCTGACACTAAACACATTGCTTATGACACACTTGTGAGACCAACACTTGAATACTGCTCCACGGTGTGGGATCCTTACACACACAGAAACATTGATAGGTTAGAACAAATCAACACCAAGGCGGCTAGGTTCATTACAAACAATTACACTCGAACGCCTGGCATCACAACACGGATCAAACAACAGATAAACATGGACCCTCTTCACATACGCAGACAAGCACACAGACTTACACTTATGTACAAGATCACAACACTCACATTGACATTGACCCACAAACATACCTACACAACGCAAACAATCAACGCACTCGTAACACACACATCCATAAATACCAAACATATCACACTAACACTGACGCATACAAGCACTCATACTTTCCACGCACCATACGTGACTGGAACAGCCTCCCTCAACAGATTTTAGAGTGAGGTACAATAGACTCATTCAGAAAACAAATACACACTCACTTGTCACCACAACACACCAACTCTAACAGTGACACTTGATTCACTCCCCTCCCCTGCACACCCGGCTCCCCCGTCCCCCCAACAGCCAACACAAATATGCGTGTTATGCTGAATGGGTGCCCTGCGCATTAAATATCAAGATCAAGAAGTATCAGACATGAAAACTGAACCAATGGATATTTGTGATATTATTCGTGAAAGGAATTAAGACACTCACTCACTCACTACGATGTTTGAGAATAAGTGCATTGAAGACTATTACCGAGGCTAACGTTGTAATTGTTGACGGCCCTCGAGAGCGCTGCATCAGCGGCGGAGCAGGGCCTGAAACCTCATCTACGGTAAACGGTAAACACCTGCTATCCATATCAGACCCTATGACATACCGTTTTTCGCAAATATCTTTCAAACGAAGACTCGGATCCGCATGGGGCTTTGGCACAGATTGCTTCACACACTCCGCTAATTTTTGACGCTATTGTGCAATGCCAGATGCGGTTAATTATGGCGTTTACTCGTGACTGTGATGGCAAAACCTGCGTGAGCCACTTACACATTCGAACAGGTGAGGCGTGACGTATTTGTGACGTGTATCCGCCGCCTACCTCCACCCCTGGCTTCCCCTACTCCCACCCCTCCCTTTCCCTCCCTCCTACCCTCCTCCTTCTCCCCCCCGCACTCTCTCCCCCCGCCCTCTTTCTCCCCTATACCTGCCCCTCCCCATCTCTCTCTCTCTCTCTCTCTCTCTCTCTCTCTCTCTCTCTCTCTCTCTCTCTCTCTCTCTCTCTCTCTCTCTCTCTCTCTCTCTCTCTCTCTCTCTCTCTCTCTCTCTCTCTCTCCTCTCTCCTCTCTCTCTCCTCTCTCTCTCTCTCTCTCTCTCTCTCTCTCTCTCTCTCTCTCTCTCTCTCTCTCTCTCTGGAGGAGGAGGACGAGCAGGAGAGCACCTTCCTGGTGGGTGACTCCATGATTCGCCAGCAGGTCGTTGAGTTCTGCGGCAGAGTTCCTCGTCGAAGACGGAACTATTGCTATCCTGGTGCTGGGATCGACGACATAACTGATGCTCTTTTTTTTTTTTTTTTTTTTTTTTTTTAAAGCAAAGGAGACAGCTCAAGGGCCAAAAAAATTAAACATTAAAAAAAAAAAAAGCCCGCTACTCGCTGCTCCTAAAAAGAATCCAAAGAGGTGGCCGAAAGATAAGTCAGTTTCGGGAGGAGAGGTGTCCTGATACCCTCCTCTTGAAAGAGTTCAAGTCGTAGGCAGGAGGAAATACAGATGAAGGAAGATTGTTCCAGAGTTTACCAGCGTGAGGGATGAAAGAGTGAAGATGCTGGTTAACTCTTGCATAAGGGGTTTGGACAGTATAGGGATGAGCATGGTAGAAAGTCGAGTGCAGCAGGGGCCATGGGAGGGGGAGGCATGCAGTTAGCAAGTTCAGAAGAGCAGTCAGCGTGGAAATATCGATAGAAGATAGAAGAGAGAGGCAACATTGTGGCGGAATTTAAGAGGTAGAAGACTATCAGTATGAGGAGGAGAGCTGATTGACATACCGTTTTTCACAAATATCTTTCAAACGAAGACTCGATCCGCATGGGGCTTTGGCACAGATTGCTTCACACACTCCGCTAATTTTTGACGCCTGTGCAATGCCAGATGCGGTTAATTATGGCGTTTACTCGTGACTGTGATGGCAAAACTGCGTGAGCCACTTACACATTCGAACAGGTGAGGCGTGACGTAGTGAGGTGTATCCACCGCCTACTCACCCCACCTTCCCCCTACTCCCACCCCTCCCTTTCCTCCCTCCCTACCCTCTCTTCTCCCTGCACTCTCTCCCCACGCCCTCTTTCTCCCTATACCTGCCTCTCTCTCTCTCTCCTCCGAGGAAAATGATCGAATGTTTTAAAATACTTAATGGTTTCACGAATGCAGACAGAACAAAATTGTTTATGATCGATGACACTTTGCGAACGAGGAACAATGGCACAAAACTCAAATGTAGACAAGTAAATTCAGACTGCACCAAATTTTTCTTCACCAACGTTGAAGTGCGAGAATGGAATAAGTCCCACCATCAGTGGTCCAGTAACTCGATTGACTCCTTTAAAACAAGCTCGACCGTCACTTCCTTGAACTTAATATTCACTAGAGTAGAAAGCAACATTTTGGAGCATCTAATTAATGTAGAATCACTTTAGGTTTAAGGGACAGACCATCTAGTCCTGGACCATGGGGTTCTGTGTGGTCTGATTGATTCTCTCTCTCTCTCTCTCTCTCTCTCTCTCTGTCTCACTTGTGATGTACACGAGATATGAATACATGCACACGTATGACTTGGAATTAATGGCAGATAAATATGAATTATATGAAGTCTGCATCAGCATCAACAGCTGACGTGAGGATGACCTGTTTGTCGATGGTGATGAATTTTGAATTAATATATATATATATATATATATATATATATATACATATATATATATATATATATATATATATATATATATATATATATATATATGTTACGCCACTCCCTACCACACACCATCCACGGGCAGGCAGGCGGCGTGATCCCCCAGAACAACCACTCGGGCACCAGTCACTCACAGCGGCCGACACAGAACACCGAGGGGAAGGAGGAACGAGGCAGAGCACAAAGGATACACGTTCAACACTAATTTCTAGTTTAATGACAGGTTCCTCACACAGTACAGAGTACAGCAACTTTCAAGGCACAGAACAGTTAGTTAATCAGGAACAGTACAGTGGCACGGCTGACACCAAACCGGATGCACACAGCCTGCGTGAAGGGGCAGCTCAACACTCTCAAGCCCAGACACGCGTCTTCTCACTACAACTCCTCAGCCACCTTGCTCCCCACTGCTCGGACTCAGCACTTCCTGCCCGGCGGCCCGGCGGCCCTGGGCCCTCCTGTCTCTTGTACCTACAAGTAGATTTGCACCATGCTGAACTAACATTGCATCATGCTACGCAAGTTCATCACATTACACATACAATCATTCACAGCACATCTGTAACACTATCTCCCCTTCAGAAGGCAGTCGACCCGGCTGCCCCAACATTCAACAAACAAAACACATGAAATAAATCAACTAATCAGTCCCCTGGGACATCACTAAAGTTCTTAACCATCCCTGGCCGACGCCCTCTCGCCGAGGGCGCCGCTGGGATGCGGGCGGCGGTAGGCAGGCGGTGGCACCCAGAGCGGCGTCGTCGGCCCCAGGTACTTGCTCAGGGTCGTCACTGACATCTGCCGCTTCGCCCGCACCGCCCAGCATGTTCTCGTTCGCCCTTGGTCGACCTCTGACACGTCCTCGTCGCTGCTGCTGGGGCTCGTCCCTTCCTGCGCCGGTCGTATGTCTCCTTCATGGCCTGGCCTTTGCCACCTTGAGCTTGCCCTGTACGCGTCGGTGCACCTCAGCCAGGCTTTCCTGCAGTGCCGCTGCAGAAGCCAGAGGTGACGGTGGGCAAGCTCGTCGGGAGGCCGCCCTGTGGTTAAATCCACCGGTAGCCTGAGCTCCCGCCGAACACTGAACACAGAAAATACATGCAATACACATAAATCAGTCTGTCCTCCACAGTCTCTTCTTCGCGCTCTGCCTTGTCAGCCACGCCGTCGACCAGCCGCCAGTCCTCAGTGGGCTCTTCCACGCCATCCACTCCACGTGACGCACGCTCGGGACAGTCGACACCGCTCGCCCACCTCAGTGGGCTCTTCCTCGCGCCGTGACTACCTCCCACGCAGCCATGCTCGAAACCTCCTGGAAGCAAAGGGCACCATTCCGGTCACCCTCTCCAGCTCCGTCCGAGGCCACCACGAGCCCACGGCCTGCAGTCAGGTAGTCGAGGCCCAGCCACGCGCAGCCATGCTCGAAAACGTCTCGAGCCGGCGCTCCACAGCAGCAGGCACCATTCCACTGGCCCCTCAACCTTCCACTCCCGTCCGGCCGCGCCACCGAGCACTGGCCCTGCGTGCTCAGGTCGTCCACTTCCGCGTCGTGGCTACGAAGCCCGGCGCTCCCACCGCAAAGCTGCTCGCTGGGAGCGGCGCGGTGGCCACTCACAGCAGCGGGTCAGGGGCGCCGCCGAGACGCTAATGATTCACTGTTATTCACACAGGTACGAACGACGTCACCACGACCCGGTCTGAGGAACTCCTGGAGAAGTACCGTAGGGTCATCCAGCAGTATAAGTCTAAATCCCCTAACATTTTGATTTCAGGAGTTCTACCACGGACTTGGGCGGAGAGCGACTTTTTCAGTAAGGCCTTCAGCCTAAACAACCGCTTACAGACTCTTTGTAGGGAGCTTGACGTGGAGTTCCTAAACGCATGGGACAATTTCTATGGACAAAATGAGCTCTTCCACAGGGACGGATTGCACCTTTCTCCCATCGGGGCAGCCAGACTCGGAAGGCTCCTCAACGAAGCAGTGCGTGTCATCCGAGCAAAAAACGAGTCACGGCCACGTCCCTCCACCCCGACCGTGTAAATAGACGCCGTGCATCGCAACAAACCCATAACCGTGATCCCGCAAGTACCACCACCTCTATTACCAAGCCTCTAGATAACTTAAAAATCCTTAGTTTCAATGCGCGTAGCCTAAGAAACAAATTTGATGAACTGAGATGTCTTGCTTTAACAGAAAATTTTGACATAATTGCTATAACCGAAACATTTATCGACACCACAAATATTGATTTAAGTTCCGAATACAACATAGATGGCTACAGACTCTTCAACAAAGATCGTGTAAACCGTAGAGGCGGTGGCGTCGCCCTTTATGTCAAAAGCTATTTGCAACCCACTGACAAAACACCGGGAAACAGTAACGTTGAACATTTGTGCGTGCGAGTAAACATTGCAAAAGTCAATTTAAATATATCTGTCACCTACAGACCTCCCGGGCAATCACTCGATGACGACCTTGAAATGTACAGCGTCTTAATAAGGCAGTCACTTAATAACAGCGACTCACTGATATTAGGAGACTTTAACCTCCCCCATATCGACTGGGCGACACTGTCAGGTACAGAAGGCGAGTCACATAGAATGATCGAATTTCTAGAAGAAAATTATCTAAGCCAAATGGTTTCTGAGCCAACTCGACAAAATAATATACTCGACCTTGTTATAACGACCCAAGATAACCTAGTCAGTAGTGTCACGGTAGGAGAACACCTCGGTTCTTGCGATCATAAATTAGTGCGCGTCGACATTAAAGCTCAATCATCAGTGACTGAAAATAAAGTAAAGGTGCCCAATTTCAAAAGAGCTAACTTCGTAGAAATCCGACAAAAACTAACAGAAATACAACTATCAGATGACGGCAACGTAGAGGAAGCCTGGCTAAGCCTTAAAAATCACTTACTCACTCAGCAGAACACATTCGTCCCCTTGTGCGAGAAGCGAATTAACACTAATAAAAGCCCACCGTGGTTTAATAGCGAAATTAAACACTCAGTCAAGGAGAGGAAATTGTTTTACAGGTTAAAGAAAGAACAAAGCACGCCCGAGAACATTAGACTTTATAATGATGCCAGGCGACGAGTAAAAAGACTAGTAGGTCAGGCAAAGCGTAGATACGAAGAAAATATTGCAGCCAACTGTAAAAATAATCCGAAATCTTTCTTCAGTTACATAAACAACAGAAAGGCGATCAAAAGTGGTATTGGACCTTTAACAAACAGCGACGGTGCACTAGTGACTGACAGCCAACACATTGCAAACCTCTTAAACAATTACTTTTCCTCGGTGTTTAATACTAACAGTCTTCCTCTCGCTACCACCAACACCAGTACTATTGTAAATCTCGAGCATGCATTGCCTAATTTTGAAATAACAACCGATGAAGTCCTTAAAGCTCTCCATTCACTTAAAACAAATAAAAGTCCTGGACCTGACAAAGTATATCCAACTCTGCTGAAAGAAACAAAGAGCGAAATACTCTCCTCCCTCACAACCGTATTCAATATGTCCTTGCGACAAGGCATCGTCCCTTCAGATTGGAAAAAGGCTAACGTGACACCGATTTTCAAGAAAGGAGACAAAAAAGTACCAGGTAATTACAGGCCCATTAGTCTAACTTCGGTTGTAGGTAAGCTACTTGAGGGCATAATTAGAGACAAAATTGTGAGTTACCTTGAAAGTCACTCATTGATTGGGGACTCACAACATGGCTTCCGAAACAAGAGATCCTGCCTATCAAACCTATTAACCTTTTATAACGACCTCTTCACTGTTTATGACGTAACCAAATCACTGGACGTAGTCTATCTTGATTTCCAGAAAGCGTTTGATAAAGTCCCGCATCATAAATTACTTTACAAATTAAAGCAAATAGGTATTGACGGTCAAGTAAACCAATGGATCGCGAATTGGTTGAGCAACAGACAACAAAGAGTAGTGATTGACAGATTTAACTCAGAGTGGGCGCCTGTCACTAGTGGCGTCCCTCAGGGCTCGGTCCTTGGCCCAGTGCTCTTCATTATTTACATCAACGACGTGGATGTTGGACTCAATAACCGCATTAGTAAATTTGCAGACGACACAAAGATTGGTAACTCGGTTCTCACTGACGAAGACAGGCAAAGCCTCCAAGAGGATTTGCACAAAATTTCAACTTGGTCGGATAGATGGAGATCCCTTTAACGTAGACAAGTGCCAGGTCCTTCAAGTTGGAACGAGGAAGAAGAAGTTCGAATACGAAATGCGCGGCGTTAAACTCAAAAGCGTACAATGCGTCAAAGACTTGGGGGTCAAAATCGCGTCAAACCTCAAATTCTCACAGCAATGCATCGATGCAGCAAATAAAGCGAACAGAATGTTGGGCTTCATTAAAAGAAACTTTGTATTCAAGAATAAAGATGTAGTACTCCCGCTCTACAACAGTTTAGTCAGACCCCACTTGGAATATGCGGTACAGTTTTGGTCTCCCCACCATGCAAAGGATATTGCTAAATTAGAAGGTGTTCAGCGTCGGGCAACGAAAATGATCACTTACTTGAGCAACAAATCCTACGAAGAAAGGCTTTCTACCCTTAACATGTTCTCTCTTGAGAAACGTCGCCTCCGAGGAAAACTGATCGAATGTTTTAAAATACTTAATGGTTTCACGAATGTAGACAGATCAACATTGTTTATGATCGATGACACTTTGCGCACGAGGAACAATGGCGTAAAACTCAGATGTAGACAAGTAAATTCAGACTGCACCAAATTTTTCTTCACCAACGTTGTAGTGCGAGAATGGAATAAGCTTCCACCATCAGTGGTCCAGTGTAACACGATTGACTCCTTCAAAAATAAGCTCGACCGTCACTTCCTTCAACTTAATATCAACTAGAGTAGAAATGCAACGTTTTGGAGTCTTCTGATTAATGTAAAATCACTTAGGTTTAAGGACAGACCACCAAGTCTGGACCATGGGGTCTGTGTGGTCTGATTTTCTATGTAAATCTACGTAAATCTCTCTCTCTCGCCTCCGCGGAAAACTGATCGAATGTTTTAAAATACTTAATGGTTTCACGAATGTAGGCAGAACAAAATTGTTTATGATCGATGACACTTTGCGGACGAGGAACAATGGCACAAAACTCAAATGTAGACAAGTAAATTCAGACTGCACCAAATTTTTCTTCACCAACGTTGTAGTGCGAGAATGGAATAAGCTCCCACCATCAGTGGTCCAGTGTAACTCGATTGAGTCCTTTAAAAACAAGCTCGACCGTCACTTCCTTGAACTTAATATTCACTAGAGTAGAAAAGCAACGTTTTGGAGCCATCTGATTAATGTAAAATCACTTAGGTTTAAGGACAGACCACCTAGTCTGGACCATGGGGTCTGTGTGGTCTGATTTTCTATGTAAATCTCTCTCTCTCTCTCTCTCTCTCTCTCTCTCTCTCTCTCTCTCTCTCTCTCTCTCTCTCTCTCTCTCTCTCTCTCTCTCTCTCTCTCTCTCTCTCTCTCTCTCTCTCTCTCTCTCTCTCTCTCTCTCTCTCTCTCTCTCTCTCACTTGTGATGTACACGAGATATGAATACATGCACACGTATGACTTGAATTAATGGCAGATAAATATAAATTATATGAAGTCTGCATCAGCATCAACAGTGATGACGAGGATGACCTGTTTGTCGATGGTGATGAATTTTGAATTAACATATATATATATATATATATATATATATATATATATATATATATATATATATATATATATATATATATATATATATATATATATATATGTGGTCAGTTATTTACATTATTAATCCACCTATCATATACTCGCTGTCTATTTTTGTTTGCTATGACTTTTTAACATAGCTATCTACATGAACACATATCGTATAGCAGTCTTTTCCTAATATCAGAAGAAAATTTTCATATATTTCTCCAATTTCGTTTCACGTTTTTACTCTGCAATGAATTCCCGCTTCAATTCCATCCTTATTCCTTTCCGTCTCTTTTGCGATTTCCTATAAATGATCAAGCGTCAGCTACGTGCTTCATCCCATCACACGCTCAACGTAACCTGTGGGAAGGAGGTCATATACTCGTACAACTTTCATTGGTTGTATAATTGCCAAACAAACCTCATACAGCACTTAAGCAACATCCAGTTACGCTGGAACAGGAATCAGGGTCGTGTGCATAAAACACCCTACCATACTTGGCATATACTGTCGAGTTATCCGCCATTATAGACAAGTCATATGCGTGCAAAGCCTCACATCGCAAGTACACCGAGGGAGAGAGAGAGAGAGAGAGAGAGAGAGAGAGGGGGGGGGGGGATGGGCAGGTATGGGGGAGAAAGAGGGCGGGAGAAGAGAGTGCGGGGAGAAGGAGGGTAGGAGGGAGGGAAAGGGAGGGTTGGGAGTAGGGGAAGCCAGGGGTGGAGGTAGGCGGTGGATACACGTCACAAATACGTCACGCCTCACCTGTTCGAATGTGTAAGTGGCTCACGCAGGTTTTGCCATCACAGTCACGAGTAAACGCCATAATTAACCGCATCTGGCATTGCACAATAGCGTCAAAAATTAGCGGAGTGTGTGAAGCAATCTGTGCCAAAGCCCCATGCGGATCCGAGTCTTCGTTTGAAAGATATTTGCGAAAAACGGTATGTCATAGGGTCTGATATGGATAGTACGTAACTCTTCCACTAGACTATTTGCCGACGATAGTTTGCTGTTTCGAGCAATGAAGACTACTGACGACTGCAGACTACTACAAAAAGACTTGGACGCCCTCCAGCGGTGGGAGCGCACCTGGCAGATGCAGTTCCGACCAGACAAATGCAAACTGTTAAGATTCACCAGAGCTCACAACCCCATCCATCACACTTACACTCTCCATTATTCAGACCTTGAATCAGTCCACACACACAAGTATCTTGGTGTCCACCTCTCCACTAACCTAAAGTTCAACACTGACATAGACCACATCAGTGCCACAGCCAACCGAACCCTGGGGTACCTGAGGAGGAATTTACATAACTGCACACCTGACATTAAACACATAGCTAATGACACTTGTGAGACCAACACTTGAATACTGCTCCACGGTGTGGGATCCTTACAAACACAGAAACATTGATAGGTTAGAACAAATCAACACCAAGGCGGCTAGGTTCATTACAAACAATTACACTCGAACGCCTGGCATCACAACACGGATCAAACAACAGATAAACATGGACCCTCTTCACATACGCAGACAAGCACACAGACTTACACTTATGTACAAGATCACAACACTCACATTGACATTGACCCACAAACATACCTACACAACGCAAACAATCAACGCACTCGTAACACACACATCCATAAATACCAAACATATCACACTAACACTGACGCATACAAGCACTCATACTTTCCACGCACCATACGTGACTGGAACAGCCTCCCTCAACAGATTTTAGAGTGCGGTACAATAGACTCATTCAGAAAACAAATACACACTCACTCGTCACCACAACACACCAACACGAACAATGACACTTGATTCACTCCCCTCCCCTGCACACTCGGCTCCCCCGTCCCCCCAACAGCCAACACAAATATGCGTGTTATGCACCGAACTATAATTCTTGCCGAAAATTAGGGCAGGGTGTGAAAAAAGCTGTGCCAGAGTACCATACTGCTCCAGCTGTTTGTTTAGAAGACACCTGGGAAAAACTTTGCCTCGATCACGGCCTCTGAAGCGCTTAGTAGTAACAAGACCAACACTAAATTACTACCACACTTACAGGTCCATCAACTCCTCTTCCTCCTCTCCTTCCTCCTCCTCTTCGTCTTCCTCTTCAGCAGTCGTCTTCCTCCTTCAGCGTTTCCTCGTATACTAACCCACTCATAGATTCCTCCTCCTTCTCCTCCCTTGTACTCCTCCCCTCCATCTTTTTTTTTAACCGTGGAACTATGGCTTAATCACATCTTGCTCCTCCTCCTCCTCCTCCTCCTCTTTCTCCTCTATACTCCTCCTCCCTCCATTCTTTTTTTCCTTTTTTAACCGTGAAATTATGACACCTCTTCCTTCTCCTCCACCCCCCCCCCCCCCCACACACACACACACCACACACACACACACACACACACACACACACACACACACACACACACACACACACACACACACACACACACACTTCTTCTTCTTCCTCCGTCTTCTCTTCCACCTCCTCCTTATCAGACTGTGTAACTATCATTTATCCCGCTCCTCCTCCTCCTCCTCCTCCCGTTATCAACTCTTTCGCCTATTCATTCTTTCTCTCTTCTTTCTTCATTCTCTTCCCATTTGTACTCTTATTTTCCTAGTTCCCTTATTAGTCCTCCTCCTCCTCCTCCTCCTCCTCCTCCTCTTCCCTTCTCTTCTGTTGCCTTTTTTTTTTTTCTTATTATTCTGCTTTCTCATTTTTGGGGGGTCGATTTGAAAGTGAGAAAAGGATGATGACGATTTTGGTGGTGGTGTTGATGGTGACACACACACACACACACACACACCACACACACACACACACACACACACACACACACAGTGGCGGATCCAGGGGAGGGGCACCTGGGCCCGTATCCTCGACAACTATTAATACTAAACTTGGTATTAACTTTCGACTTTGGTATTAACTTCACTCTCAAAGTGTATCCTCAACAACTATTAGCCTAATACCTACTCTTAACTTTGGTATTAACTTGAGAGTGCTGGCGAGGACTTCTAAACACTAGTAAAGTTAATAGTGAAACCCAGACCCAGACCTATATCAACATGGCCCCCGGACTCATTTTTAATATGGAAAACAAACCAGAAAATATAGGGGGCATTAGTGTTGGGGATATAATTAAATATTTAGGAATAATAGTCAATGACAAGAGGAACTGTTTTCAAATGCAAAAGGAAGAAATGTTCAGGAAAGCGAGAAGGCTAGCAAATATGACATACAATGGAATTGAAAAGAGCTGTTCAAGAATGTTAATAGGAAAGACTTATTGGAAAAATGTTGCACTGCCATCCATCCTGTACGGGTAAATATAATAAACATCACAAAGACAGACATAAAAAAGTTGCAGAGGATAGAGAATGGGGTGTACAGGAAGATTTTGAGGGCACCAATGTATGCACAGGAAGCAGCACTCAGGGGGGAGATAGGAAGCTCCAGTGTTGAAAACAGGATAAGGGAGGGACAGTGGAAGTACCTTAGGTATGTTCTTGTGGAAGGAAACGATTTGGTGAGAAGGGTGGGAGAGGAGATGATAGAGAAGAGACAAAGTAGGTGGGTGAAAGATTTGTTGAATGAACTGAGAGCAACAGAGGGACTGAGTGTGAGTGTGAGGAATGAGACAAAGGAGAGTATAAAGCACAGAATGAGAGAGGTGGATACAAGAGAGTGGAAGAGGCAAATGAATGAGAAAGCAAGCCTTAAGATATATAGAAAATGGAGACAGGAGTTGGGAGGACAAGAGGAGGTATACACCAACAACCAAGCCTCAGAAGTGCTATTCAGATGCAGGACAAACAACATGCAACTAAAAGACAGAAACAGACACCGGCAAGAGGAAACCAAGTGTGACATGTGGGAAGCTGAACACGAAGACCTGCGACACTTCCTGCTCTGGTGCCCGGCCTGTGCAGAGGAGAGAGTAAAGTGCGTGAGGCTGCAACAGCCTTACGAGGAAGAAGAGGACGACACCATTGGAACATTTTTATTTGAAAATGAACACACCGAACAAACGAAAACAACAGTACACAAGTTTTGGACAATAAGAGAAAAAAGAATGAAAGAAAAAGGAAAACAATAGACCCAGACAGTAGACACATCAGGGAGTGCCGTTACAAAGGCAAAACTCCCGACCGACTACTACTACTAATACTACTACAGAGAATGAGTATCAGAATACATGGTCAGAGTATGTAAGGTAGGGATGGGCAAGTACCGTTAATTTGAGTACCGGTACAGAAAACTCAGGTACCGTTAGTACCGGTACCGGTACCGGTACCCGAAGGAGTTTTTTTTTTTTTTTTTCTTAATGACTTCTGATGAAATTCCCAAATAAATTTCCTGTAAAGAAAACTCTCTCTCTCTCTCCTTCAACTTAATATCAACTAGAGTAGAAATGCAACGTTTAGGAGCCTTCTGATTAATGTCAAATCACTTAGGTTTAAGGACAGACCACCTAGTCTGGACCATGGGGTCTGTGTGGTCTGATTTTCTAGGTAAATCTATGTAAATATCTCTCTCTCTTTCTCTCTCTCTCTCTCTCTCTGAATGAAGTAAATATTTATTTTTTCGATAAAAAAATAGCATGTATAGTTATTATGGGTGTACTCGATCATAGTCTAATAACAATAAAAATATTTATTAGCAACCTAAAAAAGAAAAAGAATCGGACATGAAGAATTATCCAGTAACTCCAATAAATAAATCAAATATTAAAATAATGGAAACGGGAGCTGTGATGGAAACGGAAAGCAGGACAAAATGGTGGGAACTAGGGGAGACGGTCAGCGGGGCAGTGACTCAGCGTCTACACACAGGGCCCATCCCACATGGAGGCGGGCGAGCGCCGAGCGTCACTAAGATCCAAACGGTACCGGTACTAGCGGCAATGTGCAGTGCCGAGTGATCATTAAGCTTCCCGGAACCCAAGTGATCATGAGGCTTCGCGGTACCAGTACCGATACCAGTTATCGATACCAGGTACCGGCGAGTGATCATTAAGCTTCCCGGAACCCAAGTGATCATGAGGCTTCGCGGTACCAGGTACCGGTACCGGGTACTGCGAGGAATCGATTCTTCGCGGTACCAGGAACCGGTACCTGGTATCGGTACTGGTACCGCGAAGCCTCATGATCACTTGGGTTCCGGGAAGCTTAATGATCACTCGGCACTGCGCATTGCCGCTAGTACCGGTACCGTTTGGATCTTAGTGACGCTCGGCGCTCGCCCGCCTCCATGTGGTATGGGTGTTATGAGCGAAAATTTAGTCTTGTATGGCTGAATCCTGTCCCTTGACCCTTAGTTCATCATCAGAATCTCTAAACAAATATATTTACCTTAAGTAATATTGTTAAAGTCACGCTACCCATATTATTTGGCAGATGATAATCCTGTGTGCGATAACGGTGCCTTATTAGACTTGGTAAATGAACTACTAATTTTACTCTCTGGTTTAAGTGATCAACAATTAATTCTACTTTGAGGTATAATTAACCAACATTATTAAGGAGTGCCCATGCCAGGCACGACATTAAGAATAGTTTTCTGTTGACCAGCAGACTTACTATAGTCCAACCATTTCCAATAGTCTGTTGAGGCAGTGGCTTCTGCAGGTCCTTTCCTCCCTTCTGCTTTGCCACACAGTTCCAGTTACCTATTTCCTCCGTTTCCTGTCCCGTCTTTCACAAACTGGGCACCTGTAATGCACCACTACTTGATTTACATTTCTCAGCCCTGAGCATCTCTTTGTGGCACCACTTATCACCCCCTGTGCACAGGGCAGAGTTAGTAGCCATTTCTCTTCCACACCAACTACCTTCCTGTATAGATGATTTCTCAGTAATTACTTATTTGTTGTGCTGTATCAGCTGTTACGTGCTACATCAAGCTGTAATACTCAAACTGCAGGTTAATCCAATAAAAAAGTGAATGACTAAGTCATGTGTTATTCCCAATCTCAATTGGCAATGGCGAGTACAGTTTATATAACTGTAGAATATTACACATTCATTGAACAAAATTAAAACTACATTACCTAATCAAATTAAATGTAACCTAACCTCATCTGACCTAATTAAACTAAATATAAGGTAACCTAACATAACCTGGCCTTAATGCCTGCTCCCAAAATTAAATAAATGGAAATAAATATGATATTAATTTGAAAAATATATCTGAGGAACAAAAAGAGGGAAAATGACAAGAATTGAACTATGAAACAAGAATTGTTGGCTTCAAGATTACCTCAACTGACTAAGAATGACAAGATCTACGCAATGTGACAGGTCAGAATTGAGTCTTGAAAATGATGTCTGATGATTAAGAATGACATGATCTACTGAATGACAACAATTGTCTGCTTTGAAAATGACCTCAGCTGAAATAATATTGCATGCATTTAACCTTTTTACATCCCTCTCCAACATCCTATTCCATTCAGTCACAACTGTTACCATAATCCCCTTTTCTCTCTTATATACATACATCACTCAAGTAGCATGTGCTCAATCATATCGTCACCCCTCTTTCACACCTACATGAATGTCACACCTTGCTTCCCCCTATCAGGCACCCGTGCTCCCACCTGCCTCTCCCTTGTCCATCGCCCTTGCCAGGCCGGCCCCCAGGACTTGCCTCTCCTGAGCACTGTCAGACCTCTTCCTTAGCTCCCTCATCTCACTCCTCAATGCACGTATTATGCCTTCCTGAGCCTCTAACTTCCTCTCATACCCACACACATAGCATACGTTGTTCATCTCTAACCCACACCTCTTTGCCGCGCCTGACAACTGCCCCAGTTCTAAAATCTTGACCGTCGTTATTTCCAGCACGGTAACCTCCTCTCTGGCCAATACTCACTAGTCTTCCCCATCTTAGCTTGGCTGTATGGACTTGAGGAAATACTGATTCGCGGTAGTTTTCGTCGCTGGCGCCGTTTTTTTGCAATCACCTTCCTTGATCCTGATTGGCTGTCTTTTTTGTTTCACTGATTTCCATTGGTTGCAATCACATTAGCTGGTGAGCTGCCCGCCCTCTACCGCCTCACTCGTGAACCATAGGGCTGACCCTTAGCACGCCGCTGCGCTGTGCATCGCTGCGGAGGAGGATCCTAGCGGGGAGCGAACTTGCGACGCGACCCGTGACTTACAACCGTCTCCGGGGATAAGTTACCACCACCTTTCAGCATCCGGCCACTGTATCAGTGCTATTGTGAATAAAAAAAAGTGTAAATGCCCTCTTTTTTCCATATTATAAGTAAGCACAGTGATTCGGCCCTGCTTCGACATCACATGAGAGCCTAGGAACAGGAAAGCAGTGTCACCTAGCAGAAAGAGGTGTTTCTTCTGTCCAGCAAAAGGAGCCAGCCAGACCAGGACTTACTGCATTCACTGCGGTAGGCCTGTGTCCAAAGCACTCCAGTGTGCTGTGTGATGAATGCCATGGATTGGAATGATAGGTAGCTAACTCAAATTTACAGTATGTTGCTGCATATATTCACATTGATATATCAGTACCGCCAAATCTGTGCACGTAAAATGAGTGTTTTACATTTGTTCCCGGTGACATGTTTCCTGCAACATTGAGGACTCACTGGCTGCCAGAGTGAAATTAAGGAACACACGCTATTTTCTTATGATAATAAAACTCATCTCTCGGAATGCTTTTTTATCTTTACATAAATTCCCAAGTGGTACACTGAGATTTGAGGGCATACAAGACACATGTAAATGCAACCTGTTATAATTCTGATTGGGGGAAGAGAGGGGATGGGGGGGAGGGGGAGCAGGGTGGTAGAACACCCAAGAGAAGTAGGGGAGGGAAGAATGAGAAGACGGGAGTGTATGGAGAGAATTGATAACTCGCCTTTGCATTACCAAACTTCACCCTTATTCCTTTCTCCCGTTTCCGTTATTTCTCTCATCCCTCAAAGGAAGTGGTGCCACTGCTGTTGTGCCCCCCACCCCACCCCCCCAAAAGGCTGCCGTGGTATTTGACTTGCTTGTTGAGATGAGACATCACAAGGTTGGAAACAGGAAAGTGACAACACCATAAGACCTCAGTTACCCCTCCCAACTGCCAGTTTGGTGTGGTTTACCTACAGTGCTGTCATCCTGCCCACCCTGCTGCCGGGAAAGGCCTGCTCTGCTTTGGTGACTGCTGTGTTGGAGCCTTGTCACTCAAGTGGAGCACAATGTACACCATCCCCACCAAGGCTGTGGCCTTGTCTCCCCAGCCACCCCCCTCTCTTGTCCCACCAGCCCAGGGTATGGCACAAGTGTTCAGTCTGTGGCCTGAGTTAACTCCCACTGCTCTGCCTGAATCCCGCCATCAGCGTCTGACCTAAGGATGACCTGGGACTAACACCTTGCCACCATCTGGAAGAGGATGTCCTCCCCCTCCCCGGCACCACCACACTGCACTCAACCCTCCCACCACTATCATTCCAACCTCCCACTGATGTGTTAGATCCCTGAACCCCTACCTACTGTTCTTTACAATGTGTTTATAATGTGTACATTTTTAGCTTAGCGGCTGGTAAGACCAAATACACTATATTATTACTATTAACACACACACTTGACCAATAAGCCCAGGCCACAACAGCCAGCCCAGCACAGTCACCAAACAGATCAGACCTTTCACAGGACCCACCAACCACATGAAGCCTGGGGTGGAAAGTGAATAACAGATCATGCCGTCACAGTCACCATTTGTTCCAACAGATGAATATTTTCTGTTCTCTGTGCTACACACAGCCCTGTAACACCACCACAACAAACACTTGCACTCACACACACAGCAGAACTGAATCAGCACAGCACCTCAGGAGAAGTGGACCTTCATGTGCCTGACAATCTCACCCTCAGTCATGAAACGTTTCCCACAAACATCGCACTTGAACCCTTTATGACCAGAGTGTCTGAAGACGTGCATGTCCAATATACTCTTCAGTTTGAACCTTTTCCCACAAACTTCACACTCATGACTTCTTGCATCAGTGTGTGTAACAAGGTGTAATTTGAGGTGACCCTTCTGACTGAAACATTTCCCACAAACTTCACACTCATGATTTCTTTCACCAGTGTGTGTAAGAGTGTGTAATTTGAGGGTACCCTTCTGACTGAAACATTTCCCACAAACTTCACACTCATGATTTCTTTCACCAGTGTGTGTAAGAGTGTGTAATTTGAGGTTACTCTTCTGAAAGAAACATTTCCCACAAACTTCACACTCATGATTTCTTTCACCAGTGTGTGTAAGAGTGTGTTTCTTGAGGGTTACCTTCAGACTGAAACATTTCCCACAAACTTCACACTCATGATTTCTTGCATCAGTGTGTGTAACAAGGTGTATTTTGAGGTTATCCTTCCGACTGAAACATTTCCCACAAACTTCACACTCATGATTTCTTTCACCAGTGTGTGTAAGAGTGTGTGTGTTGAGGTGACCCTTATGATTGAAACATTTCCCACAAGCTTCACACTCATGATTTCTTTCACCAGTGTGTGTAAGGGTGTGTGTGTTCAGGTTACCCTTCTGATTGAAACATTTCCCACAAACTTCACACTCATGGTTTCTTGCACCAGTGTGTGTAAGGGTGTGTGTGTTGAGGTGACCCTTCTGACTGAAACATTTCCCACAAACTTCACACTCATGATTTCTTGCACCAGTGTGTGTAAGGGTGTGTGTGTTGAGGTGACCCTTCTGACTGAAACATTTCCCACAAACTTCACACTCATGGTTTCTTGCACCAGTGTGTGTAAGGGTGTGATGTTTGGGGTTACTCCTATTACTAAACCTTTTGCCACACTCCTGACTTTCATGAGGTCTTACACCAGAGTGTGTGGGTGTATTTGTTGAGGTCATCCTTCCCTGCATGTCTTTTCTCACACTCTTGGCTTTGGTCAGTAAACTTGCTCTCATTCTCAGATCTTCTCACACTTCTGAAATTCAAACTTCCCCCTTTGTGGATGAAGAGGCCAGCAGTTGTTGTTGTTGGTGGTGGTTGTGTTGGTGGTGTTTTTTATCACTCCTGAACCTCACACCAGTAGCAGTCTGCTCCTGCTGATCCCAGCCACTCCAGCTGCTGTCCCGCCTTGCAGCCTCCACTGCAACACTACTCTGGATGTGAGGAGTTGGCTGGCCTTGAGGAACCTCAGAGATGCTGGAGAAGGCGGCGAGGTTGCTTCAAAGCCACATTCAGTGACCAATTGAGCAGGCAAGGCGAGGGATGCACCAAGGAGTCCTGAAGTCAGCGGCAGCAGGGACGGAACAAGTACTGACCACAGCAACTGTCTCGATGCCTCACTTCAACACTAACACCAGTGGTGGACATTGGGACACAAAGTCATGTGCTGAAAAAAAAAAAAAAAAACTGGTAAGGAAACTGAAGTTGGTGGGAGGGATCAGGGCGGTGGTGGGTGCACCGAAGGCAAGCCACAGGCCACCGGGTCAGGCAAATAGTGCGTGTACTGATAATAAGCTAATGCAATAATATATTCATTGATAAATGTGTCTTTTGAACTAACCTAAATAAATCTGAAGTGATATTCGTAACAATACTAAGACAGAACTACACGTAAATGGACAATATCCAGCGACCAAAGCTGCAAGCTTGATAGTTTTAAGGTCTGTTAACACATTAATCGCGTTTGGCAACTCAGCGCTCTTGCCTGCTCCGCGGAACTTTCACGGCGCCCACCACGCCAGTGTCCGTTGGACTTTTGCAGAGAGAGGAGTTATGTATCATTATGAGAGGATAGCCTGTAGTATAGTGTAAAAATCCACGGTGCAAATATATACCAAATCGCGGACCACTAATATTTTTTCCCTCTACTGCATATTGGTGCACCAATGTACCAGGCATGGGTTGGCACATATATGTACCAGTTCGCGACGCACTGACGATATAGTCTTGTTCTGCTATTTGGTGTAGTTTTTATGATTATTATACGAGTTTGTGTCGATACAATATCTTACATTTTGATGAGCTGTACATAAAAAAACTATTAATAATGTTTTTTTCCCCTCCTTTTCAACAGAAATGAACCCGACCGTCTTTTAAGGAGGGCGATCGGATACCTCATCTGGGCCCGAATTCACAAACAGACTCAATAACTATGAACTAACATAACTACGCACTATTGATTTAGCTACCGATGTTAGCGTCAGATTCACGAAGCAAACCTTAGATTGCAGTTAGAGGCGCGCTAAGTCAGCGAGGCCGCTGATTGGTTGATGACGTCATTGGCCTTGCAGCGAATCTCAAGCACGTTTACAGAACCGTCAGCCAATCCTAGGGAGCCCCCTCCAGCTGCTGGTTCAAGAAACCCATTCTCTTTTCCCTTTTTTCTTCCTTTCAAGGCAAACTGTACTAAATCGTAATCTACGAATTCAATTATTTCGTTGTTTGCTGCACATTTACGTCAAAGTAGCTCTGCTGTTCGATGTCTTGTTACCTACGAACATGCTTAAGATGAAGAAAAAGAAGATACGGAGGAGATTGAGGCAGGAAGAAAGCAAATAGAAATATGGGACAGATATCGAGGCAGACAGAACGAAGGACGGAAGGAAGGAATAGGGAAAATTAAGACTGTCTTGCCATATCTGCGGCCCAACTCATGGGATAGCTGTCACCCGACAAAGGTCCATGGTCCCTCCACGGATGGGGGCAGTGTCACGGGCAAAATTAAGCCCGGACATCCACATGCCTCTGTTATCTTAGCTCAAGCTCGTGTATGTGGGGTTCTTTTCGACTGATATGGCGTCTAGAACTAGCATGATCATCGTTCTTTATTATGATGACAAAGACCATGTCAAAATTTGCCTCATTAAATAAGAAAGTACATAAAGTTCGGCAGCTTTTCCTCGTCGCCAAGCCATCCTCCAGAGCAGCACTCTGACACCCATGATCGCACATTCATTTTTCTCAGAAAATAGGATACCAATCACATATACATCAATATATTTCCACAGCTGAATACTTATGGCATGTTCACACCAAGTTGAGACACCTGAGATTCATTAATAATGACAGGGGAAGGAAAAATATAGGCCCCTGTCATCGACAAAATTGAGCCTCGGGCAGAATTGAGTCTGGGCATCTATATGCCTCGGATTTCTTTGCTATTATATATTGTAAGATCGTTCTGTTGACATGTATTGGTAAATTAACGCTTTCTGTATCTACATATAGAAGGAAAATGCAAAATTCTCCCTAGTAAATCAGAAATTAAATAAAGTTTGGCAACTTTTCCTCGTCGCCAAGCCATCCTCCACGGCAGGCAGAGGAGGGAGGTCTGGCAATCGCCCGGCCGGGTGTTGCCATACCGCCCACACTTATCATATACCTCTCAAAGGGTGCATATCTCATCATTTTATAAAGAAATGGGCTCCTCTACTCGCAAAGTTATATTTCAGATTGAAAAACGCGATTTATAAGCATTTATACGTAAATCTGATAATATTGTTAGCGTTACCGTCAGCTCCGAGGCAGTAGTTATTTAACAACAAATTTAACGTCACACAGAGCGCAGTAAACGTTTGTAGATCCGCGCGCTAACCCGTGACGTCATCGATTAGTTGGTAGTTAGCTTTGTGAATCTCGATGTTCTCAAAACTACGCACCAAGGGCCCAAAACTACGAACTAAGCCTTTGTGGGTCCGGGCCCTGGTGATTCAGATGATTCAGGTTTTTTGTCAGTTCAGATGACCCAGATGATGAGCTCTCCGAGGAAAGTGACGAGTTAGAAACAGATGAAGAGCAGGATGGGGAACATTTTTTTCTTCTCTGTTATGCACAAAATTTTAATTTATCAGGAATTTTTTTTACGTTATTTGCGGAGTGGTATTTCCCTCTACAGTTCAGTAAAATACACTATAATAAATCAAACATTGGGATAATCTAATATTCCAAGTACTAGTAAGTAGTGATCTGGAGCATTATTTTTTCTGTTATGAAAGCAAGATTTTCATTTATTAGGATTTTTTTTTTTACGTTGTTATGAGGGGCATTTGCCTCTACAGTTGATTACTGTTACATAATGAAATGCTTATATTTGGAAGCAAAATGTCACCAAACTTTAAATGTATTTTGGATGCCTTTACATAGCTATATATTTATTACCTTATCATTTTGAACTTATTACCTGGTACCATTGCAACACATCTGCAGTCATAATAAATACAAATTTACCCACAAATTGTTTATATACTCATGTTTGTAAAAGTTTATAGAAAGGGCTATTCGGGCCACAGATGTACCAATATGCAACAAGTGAAACATCTGCTCAGCACACTGGCGGCCCAGTAAGTGAACAAAGTATAAGCAATCATATGTGAACATTTCATGACAAGCAAATGAATACAAATGGCAAGACACATGAAATGGAAAAAAAATCTTAAGGAGCCAAAATCTTGAAAATTTGTTTTTTACATAAAAAAAAATTCACAAAATCGACAAAACGTCTGACAGTCTTTTGTAAGGTATCAATATAATCTACAACTAAACGGCAATTTTTCTCATTTAGTACATTTTTTTAAAATGTAAAAAGAAAACGGGAGAAAAAGTGGAGAAAATTATTAGTGAAAATAAATTTCAAATTTTTTTTTTAAGCCAGAACAAAAAATGAAAAAAATTACAAAATGATAAATGTAGATCTATACACAAACTTTCTATGGTATATTTTTTTCAACTAAAGTCTGTGAAACAAAAATAAGATTTTATGCTTTGTTTGAGTCTCCTCTACACATTCACCCAAATTTCACAAAATTCACAGAATGTCATACACTTACACCAACAAACAACATACTAAAATTTCAAAGCCATAGGACATACTGTGTGCCCAGGAGGGACCCCCCCGGGCGCCCTCCTTAACCCGAGAACGTGGGCAGACCCTTTTTTAGGCTTTCACGAGTCGTGGCTGTGGTACGGTGGACCCTAAAAAGGGCTCGCCATAAAACGCCTAATTCGAGCTAATTGTAGGCGATGGTGGCATAGCGCAACCCTACGGTCTACAGCCTACGGGTTAATAAGGCAGTGAGGCCACTGATTGGGTGAACGCCAGCGATGACGTCATTGGACTCCCAGCGAATCACAAGCGTGTTTTCAGAGCTCAGCCAATCGTAAGGCTTCATCCGTGGCTTTAAAATGACCCGTTCTCTCTTTCTGTTTCCTTTCTTTTTCCAAGGTACGTATTTTGAGATAGCAAGGGAGTAAAGGAGGAAAAAAAGTGAGCTCCGGGGGGCAGCATGACCCAATTATAATGGCACCACTATAAACAGTTGCCTGCGCCATGACAGGCTCGGGGCCGACCATTAGGCTCAGATGGATAGTTTACCGGCGCCATAAGCCACATAAAAAAAAAAAACTCCTGCGGGGTGAGCCCAGCCCCGCACCTTACCACACACTCTCAACACCTCTCACCTCCTCTACCACTACCCCATAGGCCAGTTTCACGTGGAAAACTATGCGTTGATCACCGCCATTGGTAACTGTCAAAACAAATAAAGTGAAAGCGGCCCTAGGAGTAGGGCACAGTGTTGGGGCGGTGGACTCCCAAGTCGCCCAAAGTGAACATCACCTACACTGCAACAAGACAAGACCCATAACTTAAATTACAGTTAGTTCCGTATTGGAGAGTAAGATGTTGGTATTTTCCTGAGGTCAGGGTGGCAACCCTACACACGCGTGGCCCGTCCACACCCTGCCCCTCCGCTCATTCCTGTCCCAAGTGTACCCGTCCACACCCTGGCCCTCCCCTCCTTCCTGTCCCAAGTACAGCCCGTCGACACCCTGGCCCTCCGCTCCTTCCTTTCCCAAGTGTAGCCCGTCCACACCCTGGCCCTCCCCTCCTTCCTGTCCCAAGTACAGCCCGTCCACACTCTGGCCCTCTACTCCTTCCTGTTCCAAGTGTGGCCGTCCACACCCTGGCCCTCCGCTTCTTCCTGTCCCAGGTGTAGCCTGTCCACACCCTGGCCCTCCCTCCTTCCTGTCCCAAGTGTAGCCTGTCCACACCCTGGCCCCCTCCTTCCTGTCCCAAGTGTAGCCTGTCCATTCTGGCCCTCCCTCCTGCCTGGCTCAAGGTCATCCGGGACTCGGGCTGAACAGGCCCGGGCTATACCCGGCCCTCAGCACGGCAGCCGTTGGGCTACGTGTTCTAAAAAAATAAATAACCACGCGTGATGGACCTGGTCTCACATGCGTGGGCTAGTCGCTAACCAAGCATACCATCGCTAACCAAGCGTACCATCGCTAACCAAGCGTACCATCGCTAACCAAGCGTACCATCGCTAACCAAGCATACCATCGCTAACCAAGCGTACCATCGCTAACCAAGCGTACCATCGCTAACCAAGCGTACTATCGCTAACCAAGCATACCATCGCTAACCAAGCGTACCATCGCTAACCAAGCGTACCATCGCTAACCAACACTAACCAAGCATACCAACGCTAACCAAGCGTACCGTTGCCAACCAAGCGTACCGTCGCTAACCAAACGTTTGTAGAAAAAAAATATATGAAGACCTAGTGATGCTTCATACGGTAGGTAATGAATGCGAGCTATTTTGCGGCGGCAGCGTTAGCTCGATTAATCCCTTTAGGGAGTTGTGGCTTTGGTGGTCGTTAGCTCAATTAATCCCTGTAGGGAAGAGTGGTTTTGGTGTTCGTTAGCTCGATTAATCCCTGTAGGGAACAGTGGTTTTGGTGGTGGACGGCCAAATCACTGAAAAATGGGCTTTCAAAATGTCCCTACAAAAATCCCCAAAATCGGGAAAAATCCCTAGTCTCTAAAGAAAGGAAATTCCCTAACGTATACTCTTGTAATCTATTCCTATATAACGTAGTAGCCGCTGCAGCGGGTCTGTTGACGAGTGTAGGGCGTGTAATTGGATGGTCAGCGTAGTTGAACCCCCACCCCACCACCCCAATCGTAGTCGAGCAACTCTTGGGAAATGTCATGTTTCATAATTACGTATGGTACAATACTGACGGTTAACCCGTCCACTTCTTGTAAGCTGATGCTAGATAATTTTTACTGAGTAGTTTAAGGTACAAAATAAAACAGATTTGTGACAGCTGTCATCCAGATCGAACTGACGCTCCTGCTGTTAACTGACGCGGGAGTGACCTACCGACTGCTACGTATGACCCTGGCCTCCATTTTACTCAAATTCCACTATAAGTATCGCGCACTGAACAATATCCGTTTGTTTTCTGACACGTGCTTGTCACACCATATGTTACACTTGACACGCCCGTGTCTTTGTTGGACCCGGTACTGGGATAGTAATCGGTCCTTTTGTCAACCTACATGCACGCCAATAAAGAGGTTAAATGCTCAGTTAACACTTACCGAAAGGTAAAGTAGACGGATATTTTGAGGGAGTGAGTGTCGGGCCTTCCATCCATTATGGCGGCTTGAAAACAACTGACTTCAGGAACCCACCGTTAGGTGCCGCCGCTGATACCCTCGCGTAGTAACATTTTACGAATGTATTAGAAAATACAAATAGCTGCGGCATTAGTTGCTTTAATATAGAGAAAAAAATAACGTAAAACTCTTAAAAGACCGTTTTTTTTGTCCGAAATCGTTATAATCCATGCGCATTTTGGATATTACTGACTTAGGAACTAGTTTGTAGGGTGCACTGCAAGGCAGGTATGAGGCTCAGTCTGTGTATAGAGGTGCTTGTGAAACAATAACAATGGACTTAGAAAATCCAAGCCACCTAACTCTATAATTAAAGAGGCTTGCCCCCCTGGCCCCTCCCCAAGGTAAAACGTATACAAAAATGCATTATAATAATAGTTCTTTCACGTGCTAAATTACTACGAATATTGGTTTGGAGTGGTTATTCTTAAGTTTTGCCTGTTTGAATGCCGTACAAATAATATGAACCTTGGTGACAGAAAAAGATTCAAGAATGGGCCAACAACCTTTGTAATGTGTGGAGCTGATAAAGAAGACTTGAACCACTTTTTGCTGCAGTGTGATGCTTATAGGGAAGAAAGGGGGAAAAATTTAATGTTGCAACGACCCTATGACGAAGAAGAGGAAAATATAATAGGAAGACTCCTTTTTGAAGAACAAGGGATTGAGCAAAGTAAAAGAACGATTTTTAAATTCTGGGAAATACGAAAAAAAAAGATAAAATCAATATAGTGAAACCAAACCAGAAATAAGACCCAGACCCAGACCACAAGACCACAGTATCAAGATCACATCAGGAAGTGCCGATCCAAAGGCAAGACTTACGCTATCTACCTGAACCTTCCTGTCCCAAGTGTAGCCCGTCCACACCCTGGCCCTCCCCTCCTTCCTGTCCCAAGTGTAGCCCGTCCACACCCTGGCCCTCCCCTCCTTCCTGTCCCAAGTGTAGCCCGTCCACACCCTGGCCCTCCCCTCCTTCCTGTCCCAAGTGTAGCCTGTCCAACCACTGGCCCTCCCCTCCTTCCTGTCCCAAGTTTAGCCCGTCCACACCCTGGCCCTCCCCTCCTTCCTGTCCCAAGTTTAGCCCGTCCACACCCTGGCCCTCCACTCCTTCCTGTCACAAGTCTAGCCCGTACAACCCCTGGCCCTCCCCTCCTTCCTGTCCCAAGTGTAGCCCGTCCACACCCTGGCCCTCCACCACCCGCACACTCACCCTGGGGGCCTGCACGCCGAGGGGCTCCTCCTCCTCCACGAGAAACACTGCCAGGGCACTTCAGGGCACGCGGCGGACCTCGACCTTGATCTTGATGTCACAGGGGACTTGTTTGCTTCCTCCTCCTCTTCTTCTTCTCCTTCCTTTATAGCTTCTTGGGTCCTTCTTGATTGTTTCACTTTTCTGTCTCCCTATATTCAGACTTTCCTATTTTATCCTTTCCGATTGACCTATTTTCCCATTTCTTTATTTTATTTCCCTGTTTTCTTCTTTTCCCTTCTCCTCTTGTTTATCTGCAACAATAAACTATCAATCAATCAAATCTCCTCTTTGCACATCTTCTTAGGTCCTTCTTGATTCTTTATTTTTTCTGTGTACCTAGATTCAGATTTTCCTGTTTTCCTCTTCTGATTTAGTACATATTTTTTCCCATTTTTCTTTTATTTCCGTATTTTCTTCTTCTTTTCATCTGATCTGCTTCTTTTTTCTCTTCTTCACACCCCTTCTCCTTTGCTGCACACCTCCAACAACAAACTATCAATTAGTCCTGCCATACCCAGCATATACTTTCCAATTATGAGAGAGAGAGAGAGAGAGAGAGAGAGAGAGAGAGAGAGAGAGACCGGGGCAGTCCCTTTTCGTTTTCCTCCCTTCGCTCATCGCCTCCCGTTTCACCTCCCTCCTCTACTTCTTCACTTCTGTTTCTTCTATTTCATCATCACCATCTTCACCTCTCCCTTTACGTCAACAACCATCACGTCATAGCCACACTTCTCTCCGACTATTGACTATTAATTTCCGTAGTATCAAAAACAAAATAGCCCAATTACACCATCTAATCACCTCACATAACCCCGACATAATGGTAGGGACTGAGTGAGACTTGGTTGACTCCTGCGGTGACAGTAGGGAGCTTTTCCCTCCCCCCTTTAGTATATGACCGCTTTTCGTAAGGACCGCCCGACAGACAGCACAGGCCTGCCCTTGACACAGACTGCGAAATCCCCTGGGTCCAGTTACAAACCTTCAACTGTAAATCTCTTCTTATTGCTGCTTTTTACAGACCGCCTTCTACTAATGCAGACTATTTACACAACCTTCAAATTTCTCTTTCACGCATACAGGCAGACAAACACATCTGGATCACAGGTGATTTCCTCTCCTGACATTGACTGGACTGCAATATCCCCATTTGATCCTCCCGATGGTGACGCCCCAACCCGTTATTCCCACACAAACAGACGCCAACTACACGACACATTCATTGACGTCATAAATACATTTTCACTCACAAACAGTACTCCAGCCAACACGAACACATACGGTAACGCGCCCCGCTGGCCACGGTGGTCCTTTGACCACAGCACACACACTTGACCTTTTTCTCACCAACAACATTCTTTACATAGCAAACACTCAGGTTGTTCCAGGACTTAGTAAGGTAAAGTTGGGGGCATACGCTGTAGCAGCGCGTGGCCTCGGTGCTCATCTCCGTAACATTGGCCCTGAGCCTGTGGTGGAGGGGCCCGTACCCTGGTACACGGGGCCAGTGTGACATCCAAGTTACCACAGTTTACATTCCCCAGGTTTCCAGGTACCCATTTATCGACCAACCCAAAAAGGAGGATGAACAGCTGGGTGAGCTGCACGACGACTGCCCGGGCTGATTCGAACCGGCCCGCGGGAGTAGAAGCCAGGCACGCTGACCACTAGACCACGGAGGCGGACTTAGTGACCATGACATACTAATCATTGACGCTGACCTCCGACCGATTAGACATAAACAGACACCCAGACAGATATTCCTTTATTCAAGGGCTGACTTAGACATGATCAAACAAGACCTACTGCTTTCAGCACTGACTTTTTTGCGACAGACCCACACACAAGACTTCTGTCCACCAACTGGAACAACCCGAAACACACCATACACGACTCAATGAACAGACACATACCACACACACACACAAAAAAAAAAAAAACACTTTCTAGTAGGTACACACTCCCCTGGTTTTCCAGGGATCTACGCAGACAACATCGCAAGAAACAAAGACTCTACAGACGCGCGCAGACATACAACACAACAGATAATTGGACCGCCTACAAAAACCACCAAAAGACATTTGCCAAAAACATAAAAGTAGCGGAACGCAAACACATAGCAACTTACCTCGCAGACAACGTAAGAAATAACAAAAACTTTTTTTTAAATTCCTTAAAACGCGCAAACACGACACTAACACGATTACATCACTGAAAGACAACACTAACACATTAGTAACCAGCCCACAACACAAAGCACAAATACTCACCACACACTTCCAATTGGTATACACACAAGAACACAACCTGACACCAAACATGCCACACAGCCCCTTCCTCCCGATAGCCCCCCTTGACATTACGACTAACGGAATACAGAAATTACTGGAAGGACTCGACACAACTAAATCCACTGACCCCGACAACATTCCCGCCTTCGTCCTAAAATCCTTTGCCCCCATCCTTCAGGCCATATTTAATGACGAGATTTTCTATTCTCTTTTTCCATTACTCTCTCGGTCCCACACGTCCTCTGCGTGTATCGAAACACACGAGAAATTAATCACAACAAGGAGAGGGTATTCCCCGGCTGCCTAGGATTGAACCCGCGACCAGCGTGACGGAAGAACCACTCCTTACCGAGTCGGCCAAAGAGGTACCCCGCTGGCTAAGGCGGTGTCACACTAGCACTTTTTCCGTCAACTTTTTCCGTCGTTTTTCTGAAAATCGTCGATATCTTGGCTGCGGCCTGTCACACACAAACGGTGTTTCGTCTGAAACTTTCCGTCGGCACAGACCAAGGAATGTAAACAAACATGGAGTCCACGCTGCGGCAAAGATACGCTGCTCTGAACCTAATACTGTGTATTGTGAGACTTAGACGAGCTAAACAAGCCAAAAAGCGTGCATGGATGCGCTCATGGTTGGCTCGTCGGGAAAGAGAAAGTGTGTACCACAGGCTGTTAAAAGAGCTGAGTTTAGAGGATCATGAGACTTTGAAGAATTGGATCAGGTTGGACAAGAGCCAGTACCACAGACTTCTGGAGTTAGTGACACCTCTTATTGCCAGAAGTGACACCAGGATGAGGAAGGCTGTCACTGCAGGAGAGCGTTTGAGACAGGTTGAAGCCACGCGGAAAGTCTCGGTCTTGGTCTTGGAAATGTAAACAAAGGCGGAAATTTGCAGGCGGAAACGATCCTGATCGTCTGACAAATTCATGCGATAAGTTCATGCGGAACGATGAAAAATCGACGGAAATCGCATGAATCGACGGAAAAAGTGCTAGTGTGACACCGCCTTAAGTGGGTTATGGGAGGCTCGTTCATCAGGCATAGTTGCCGCACTACACATATACACCCAATCCCTATCATCCACCTCATTACCCTCTGACTGGCTTTTGGCAAACATTAATCCATTGGTAATGACAGGTGACCGGACTGACCCAGCCAATTATCGCCCCATCTCACTCACATCGATTCCATGTAAAATTTTCGAACACATAATACACAAACACATAATGAATCACCTTGACACAAACAACATCTTTACTGACTCTCCACACGGCTTTCGACCCAAACGCTCATGTGAATCGCAACTTACGAGGCTACTTGACTGACGTGACATCACACAAGTTAACGCTATTATTTTAGATTTTGCCAAACCCTTCGACAAAGTCCCACACAAAAGACTGACATTAAAATTGAAATACTACGGTATTTCAGGACCTATTCTACACTGGATCACTGCATTTCTTACTAACCGGACTCAACGTGTTCTTCTTGACGGATCTTCATCTGACACTGTCCCTGTTTCTTCAAGTGCCCCACAAGGCCCCCTTCTTTTCCTCCTGTACATTTACCATCTCCCACTCTCAACGCCTAACTCTTCCACTAGACTATTTGCCGACGATAGTTTGCTGTTTAGGGCAGTAAAGACTACCGACGACTGCATCATCATCATCATCATTTCATCGACGCCTGCTTCTAGGAGCTCCCACCAGGGGATGGCCACGGCAGAAGAGCTTCCAACTTTCTCTATCCAGACACTCCCTCCTTGCCTGCTCAAAGTTTCTCAAAGATCTTTCCCCCCTCTCCCTAACGTACTCTTGCACCCTATCTCTCCATTTCACTGGAGGTCGTCCTCTAGCATTCCCTCCCTCTATCTCACTCACATACACCCTTCTGGTCATCTTACTCTCCTCCATTCGCTCCATGTGGCCAAACCACTTTAAAGTCTGTCGCTTCACTTCTTCCACCACTCCACACTTCTTCCCTTCACCCCTGTGACACATTACAAAACGCTCGTACACACTTTCATTACTCATTCCATCCATTCTACTCACACCACAAGCACTCCTCAAATAACTCATTTCCACTGCCTGCACTCTAGACCTCTGACTTTCATTCCAGGCCCACGTTTCAGTTGCATATGTGAGGGTTGGTACTATTATTGTCTGCCGACGACTGCAGACTACTACAAAAGACTTGGACGCCCTCCAGCGGTGGGAGCGCACCTGGCAGATGCAGTTCCGACCAGACAAATGCAAACTGTTAAGATTCACCAGAGCTCACAACCCCATCCATCACATTTACACTCTCCATAATTCAGACCTTGAATCAGTCCACACACACAAGTATCTTGGTGTCCACCTATTCACTAACCTTAAGTTCAACACCCACATAGACCATATCAGTGCCACAGCCAACCGAACCCTGGGGTACCTGAGGAGGAATTTACATAACTGCACACCTGACATTAAACACATAGCTAATGACACTTGTGAGACCAACACTTGAATACTCCTCCACGGTGTTGGATCCTTACACACACAGAAACATTGATAGGTTAGAACAAATCAACACCAAGGCGGCTAGGTTCATTACAAACAATTACACTCGAACGCCTGGCATCACAACACGGATCAAACAACAGATAAACATGGACCCTCTTCACATACGCAGACAAGCACACAGACTTACACTTATGTACAAGATCACAACACTCACGTTGACATTGACCCACAAACATACCTACACAACGCAAACAATCAACGCACTCGTAACACACACATCCATAAATACCAAACATATCACACTATAACACTGACGCATACAAGCACTCATACTTTCCACGCACCATACGTGACTGGAACAGCCTCCCTCAACAGATTTTAGAGTGCGGTACAATAGACTCATTCAGAAAACAAATACACACTCACTTGTTGTAGTGCGGCGACGGCATGATGAACGAGCCTCCCATAACCCAGTTAGCCAGTGGGGTACCTCTTTGGCCGACTCGGTAAGGAGTGGCTCTCCCGTCACACTGGTCGCGGGTTCAATCCCAGGCAGCCGCCGAATACCCTGATCTTGATTAATTTCTCGTGTTTTTCGATACACGCAGAGGACGTGTGGGACCGAGAGAGTAATAGAAAAAAGAGAATAGAAAATCTTGTCATTAAATTGTCAGCACAACACACCAACACGAACAATGACACTTGATTCCCTCCCCTGCACACTCGGCTCCCCCGTCCCCCCAACAGCCAACACAAATATGCGTGTTATGCACCGAACTATAATTCTTGCCGAAAATTAGGGCAGGGTGTCAATACACACTCACTTGTCACCACAACACACCAACTCTAACAGTGACACTTGATTCACTCCCCTCCCCTGCACACTCGGCTCCCCCGTCCCCCCAACAGCCAACACAAATATGCGTGTTATGCTGAATGGGTGCCCTGCGCATTAAATATCAAGATCAAGAAGTATCAGACATGAAAACTGAACCAATGGATATTTGTGATATTATTCGTGAAAGCAATTAAGACACTCACTCACTCACTACGATGTTTGAGAATAAGTGCATTGAAGACTATTACCGAGGCTAACGTTGTAATTGTTGACGGCCCTCGAGAGCGCTGCATCAGCGGCGGAGCAGGGCCTGAAACCTCATCTACGGTAAACGGTAAACACCTACTATCCATATCAGACCCTATGACATACCGTTTTTCGCAAATATCTTTCAAACGAAGACTCGGATCCGCATGGGGCTTTGGCACAGATTGCTTCACACACTCCGCTAATTTTTGACGCTATTGTGCAATGCCAGATGCGGTTAATTATGGCGTTTACTCGTGACTGTGATGGCAAAACCTGCGTGAGCCACTTACACATTCGAACAGGTGAGGCGTGACGTATTTGTGACGTGTATCCACCGCCTACCTCCACCCCTGGCTTCCCCTACTCCCACCCCTCCCTTTCCCTCCCTCCTACCCTCCTCCTTCTCCCCGCACTCTCTCCCAAAGATATTTGCGAAAAACGGTATGTCATAGGGTCTGATATGGATATTACGTAACTCTTCCACTAGACTATTTGCCGACGATAGTTTGCTGTTTAGCAGTGAAGACTACTGACGACTGCAGACTGCTACAAAAAGACTTGGACGCCCTCCAGCGGTGGGAGCGCACCTGGCAGATGCAGTTCCGACCAGACAAATGCAAACTGTTAAGATTCACCAGAGCTCACAACCCCATCCATCACACTTACACTCTCCATTATTCAGACCTTGAATCAGTCCACACACACAAGTATCTTGGTGTCCACCTCTCCACTAACCTAAAGTTCAACACTGACATAGACCACATCAGTGCCACAGCCAACCGAACCCTGGGGTACCTGAGGAGGAATTTACATAACTGCACGCCTGACATTAAACACATAGCTAATGACACTTGTGAGAGCAACACTTGAATACTGCTCCACGGTGTGGGATCCTTACACACACAGAAACATTGATAGGTTAGAACAAATCAACACCAAGGCGGCTAGGTTCATTACAAACAATTACACTCGAACGCCTGGCATCACAACACGGATCAAACAACAGATAAACATGGACCCTCTTCACATACGCAGACAAGCACACAGACTTACACTTATGTACAAGATCACAACACTCACGTTGACATTGACCCACAAACATACCTACACAACGCAAACGATCAACGCACTCGTAACACACACATCCATAAATACCAAACATATCACACTAACACTGACGCATACAAGCACTCATACTTTCCACGCACCATACGTGACTGGAACAGCCTCCCTCAACAGATTTTAGACTGTGGTATAATAGACTCATTCAGAAAACAAATACACACTCACTT